>NW_027185798.1:55293855-55380470 GCF_028583685.1 Petaurus breviceps papuanus | reverse complement strand
CTTACAATGTTTAGAGGTGATACTCACTACCTTACTATCCCAAGGATCTCCTTTGGAACTCTCTTTCTGAATGAATGCCACATTGGTAATCCCCCAGTCCTTTGGCAAAATAGCTGTTTGCAATTATAGCACACATTTGGGCCAATATTCAAAAATTTCACAGTGGAATGCCTTTAAAATTCCAGGGTAGAAGCTACTGTGCAATAATTGACGTGTTTCTATCTTGCCAATGAATACTAGAACATGGAAGGTAATGTGGTATGATGGAAAGAAATCAGAGGCAAAGGAAATAGGTTCAAATCCTGGCTATGTCATTTACTACCTCTAAGAATGAGATCAAATCATTTCATATCTCTGGATCTCAGTTTTGAGGGACTGGATAAAATGACCTTGAATGTCCCTTCCATGTCCAAATCTGTAAATCGATTATCATTATTTGATTCATTGTATAATGTAGTATGAACCCACTGTTCAATAAAGAACATATTTGGGGTTATGCTTCCAAGGATGTTGATGGAAAAACTACCCATAATCCCTAGACTTCCCTTTATTTCACACCTAGGTTATTCTCCTACTTAAAATCCTTCATCTCACCTCACCTAAGTACCTTTACCTGACTTTCAAGGTGTTCTGTAATTTTGCTTATCCAACTTTATTTTGAGCTACTATTCAGCAGCACACCTTTATGGCTATTGTGAGGTCAATCTCCTTGCTGTCCCATGAACACTCAAATTCATTAATAACTGCATTCTTTCACTTAGATTACTTCCCTTTCTCTGGATGCTTCAATTTCCCGTCTAGCTATACAAATTCTTCCTATCCTTCACGACCCAATTTGAGCCTTCCCTGAGAAGAGTAAAAGATGCTTACAGAATACTTTGTTTCATTAGAGATAAGTGGTAAAGAAATAGATTTTAGCTGCTTACAAGGAAAAACTTCCCTACAATTAGACCTAATTGTATGGCTAAGAAAGTCTGTATGTAGCACAAAATACTGAAGGAATTTGATTTTTGGATTTATTTGTCCCCAAGAGCCATGTGAGTTGCAGCCAATAGCCATGACCTGCCTTCATAATCCTAGGGAACGATCCCAGTGGAGACACAGGCCCCTGTAGTTGCTGCTACCAGAGCTACAACCTGTAACTTCTCAGAAACTAGAGCTATTAATGTCTGACAAAAGAAGGTTCTTGAAACCAAGGTCCTTGTCACTGTCAACTGTTTTTTTATCAGAAACTGATTTTTTTCTAATTGAAATGACACGAAAGATTTGTTTGTACATTGACTTTGTCTCCGCTTGACACTCTAGCCAAACTGAATTACCTGACATCTAAATCACCATGCCTAAACCTTTGCCCTATCTCTTAGGCACCTGGAACATGAGGCTTAATTACCATTGGCCTTGACTGCATCCTAAGGACCACCAGATACTATCTAATATACCGCCATATTCTCCAGACTACTGAGACTTGACATCTTCTGTAACATTGCTTTCTAAGGTGAGACTTTCTTTCTTTCTTTTTTTTTTTAAAGCAATTGGGGTTAAGTAACTTGCTCAAAGTTACACGGCCAGTCATTTCTGGGTTTGGTGCTAAGTATCAGAGCCCGGATTTGATCCCAGGTCATCCCGACTCTGGAGCCAGTGTTCTTACTCGCTGAGCCAGCTAGCCGCCCCTAAGCAATTAGGGTTAAGTTACTTGCTCAAGGTTACACAGCCAGGTGTTTCTGGGTGGGTGCTAAGTGTCTGAGCCTGGATTCAATCCCAAGTCATCCTGACTCTGGGGCAGTGCTCTTACTCGCTGTGCTACCTGGCTGCCCCTAGGTGAGCCTTTCTATCCATCCTAAAGTTGAATTTGTCTATATGCCCCTGTTAGGATGTAAGTCCTAAGAGAAAGAGGACTGGCTTGCTTTCTGCTTGTAACCATAGAAGCTAATACAAAGCTTAGAATATAATAATTTTTTTCTGTCTGTTCTCCCTTCCTTCATTTCTTCTTTCTTTCTTTACTTCCTTCCTTCCCAACAAATCTGTAAGAACAAGCATTTATATAGTACCTACTAAGTGGTGGGCACCATGCTGAGTGCTGTTTACAAATATCCTCTTGCTTGTTCCTCAGAAAAACCCTGGGAGGCAGGTATTGTTATGACCCCCATTTTGCAAATGAGGAAACTGAGGCAGGCAGAGGTTAAGTGGCTTGCCCAGAGACATACAGTTATTAAGCGTCTGACACCAGATTTGAACTTAGGACTTCCTGACTCCAGTTTCAAGCACTCTCTCCAGTACTACCTAGCTACAAGTACTGCAATTATCATGGATTGAGAAATTGAATCTTTGAGAGGTAAAGTAACTGATACCCAGAACAGACAGGACTCACTTCTGAGTCTGTGGTACTTGTACTCCCTCCTCTGTATCAACAATCTCTCAACTTCGCTACATTTGTAACAACAATGCATTATTCATAATACCATAATACCTGTGGTGGTTATGAATATGCTGGTATGGTTGTAAATCACAAAATGTGGCAGATTCTCCACATAGAGGGTGGAACCAAAGGCTTTATTCAAATACCAGAAAACCGAGTCCCAGAATCAGAAAGCCAAAGTCATTGCAGTAACCATGAAGTTGGTACACATGATTAATGCAGTGAACAATTCCCAAGCTTTCACAACAGAACAGGCTCTCTCAAGCAGGGATCCTCCTTTCTCACTCACGGTAGCTCCTCAGCCTGGTTCTTGGAAGTTCTTAACAGAAATTGCCAAAGGAAAGGTCTCAGCAGAAGTTGCAGCCTCCAGATGCTCACTGAGAGGAAATTCTGACTGTCCTGCTGGTGCTCTTTCCTCTATACATTATGTCTCCTCCCTGTTCTGCCCCCTCCTACTACATCAGCAACTTCCTCCCTTGGTAACTACTTCTGTGCTAATTACATAGCTTAAACAAGGCATTAACTTGAAACAAGGTGCCAAGCACCTGCTTACTTGCCAATACAAAGGGGCATGGGAGATCTTCAGATACCATTAACATTACAACATTGCCGAAGTCTACCATAAACATTCCAGTCCTTATTGATATTTCTCTCCTCTCAACTCCTTTAGCATACCATTTTTACCAAATATTCACCCTTATACTGGCATGGGTACTTCTTCCATCAGTGAAAATCATGATACCTCTGTTCCTTAAGAGATGATCTTTGAGAGTGTCTGTCACTGACAAGCTCTTAGGTAAGACTCAAAGAGGATCTTGAAGGACAGGAAGGTCTGTGACTGAAAAGTCCTGAAGCTAACTTATATGACGGCTAAATTTACACAATATTGACAGACATCTGGGGTGAACATGCATCTGTCAAAGGACCATTGTTGAAACTTTTCTAGCTTGGTAGGAACTACCACAGTTTGCATCGCATTCAGGATCTCAGGATCACCTGTTGTCACTGTGATCATGGGCAACAAATACTCATTAGCTGGCTGGTTGATTAATTAATTGTATCATAACTACATATGTTGTTATTCAACTCTCTTGTGACTAACAACTTGTATTTGGGAGCTATTTGGCTAGTGTTTTTAAGTACAATTAAGCTAACTAGCTAGTAACATGCCCAAATCCATGATCATCGCCTCATTAGAGTCATACTCAATTAACCAATCAATTGATCAATATTTTAAGCCAATTGAAGAATAAAATGTTTCAAAAATTATAGAAATGGTCTCACAGTCAGGAAATTTTAAAAAGCAAGATATTTAAGAGGAATAACAATCTCAAAAAAACAAATTCTTTTTTTATTCTCTTTGGTTTTCTGTTTTGTTTGCTTTTTGGAGGGGGGGGGAATGCAGGGCAACTGGGGTTAAGTGACTTGCCCAAGCTTACTCGGCTAGTAAGTGTTAAGTGTCTGAGGCCACATTTGAACTCAGGTCCTCCTGACTCCAGGGATTCTGACAATTAATTCTTTTAAGGATTAAAAGGGGTGGGGGACTTTAAAATAAAATATAAGGCTGCAGAATAGGCAGGAGGTGTAATGTTGCATGTGAGAAACCACAAATGAACCAATTTGGCTGCACCCATTCCATGCAACAAGCATTTCTTAAACTCTTCCTATGTACTAGGCATGGAGCTAGGCACTGGGGATACAAGGTAAAAACTGAAGGCATTTGGGGCAATATGTACACAGATATTTAACTATGCCATAATTTGGAGAGGGAAGAAGGATCTCATAGTAACAGAATTAGGAATGGCTTTCTCAAATGATGGCTCCTACAAAAATTGAGATACAGCCTGTATAAAGTCAGAGAGATTGGATTAGGTATCTTGGTGAAGAAACATTGTTGAAGTTTCTGGTAAATGAAAGATACCGGCTCTCAGGGCATTGTTGGGACAGGAAAGGATATGGTTTCGAGGATATTGCTGGGATAAGGGGGCCCACTTTGCTATCCCACCTTGATTCAACTCTTCCCACCCTCAAGGGCCATCGCTGAGGTGCTTCAGTGCTTGCCAAGGATGCTATTCTACCTGCAATTTTCAACCCACTTGGGATTTCTTCTCTTGCCACCCTGTCACCCTAATCCTTTCCTCCAGAGAGCCCTCTCCACCCCTATTTCCTATGGACCTGAAGGAAAACATAATAGCAATGCAGTTCTTACACCTAAAAGTCATGACTCAATAGAAAAAAAAACATTCCAGGTACCCCATATTTATCTCTCTGACCTATTTCCCCACATTTCAAGTTTTAGCCTTTGTTTCCCCAAACATGTTTACAGATTTCAATGACCTCTTTGCCCTCCCCCTTTTTTTTTGCTCTTTGGAGGGCAATTGGGATTAAGTGGCTTGCCCAAAGTCACATAGCTAGTAAGTGTGTCAAGTGTCTGAGGCCAGATTTGAACTCAGGTCATCCTGTCTCCAGGGCTGGTGTTGTATTCACTGCGCCACCTAGCCGCCTCTGCCCCTTTCTTAAGAGGTACAGAAACCTCCCAACATTTCAATAGTATTTCCCAGAGGCCTTGACCAAGTTAGCAATTTTATTTAAGATCTTGAGGTGGTGATCCAATGAAGATGCCACCAAAATTGTGATATTCTCTTATGGAGTTAGCCCAGAAATGTCTGGAATGGTAGGTATGGAAAGTGATAAAATTAGACTTCTGATTTCTTGTCCCCAGTGTTCCTCAGGGGACTCCAGAGTTCCATCCTAGTCTGTGATGCCTCTGCAAGGAACATTCCCACATCTTTCTCACAAGAACACAGTTCCTTTTTTAGTACGTAGGTCTCCTGCTTCAACCCCTGACCTTTCCAGGAGCCAGGTGTCCTGCTTCCTACCAAGGATTGGTATAAATATAGTATAACTTATTTTAGAATGAAAAAAATATATCCAACTATACTCATGGACAAGATGGACAGATGTTGCTTGATGTTGGTAGAGTTGGATGAACTGATCGAAAATCCAGATCCAAAATTTAGTTATGAATTACTTGATGTCAACATGACCAAAGATCTTGAGTCCCCTAGGAATCTGTCTGTATTTTCAAATATTTTGGCCATGTTTTCCTAAGGGTAATATTTGTCCCCACCCTGATTAACTTAATTCCAATGTATTAAGTTTAAAAAATGGTTATAAAGAATTAAATTTTAAATATCTGAACAAGATGATTTACACTTTGCAATCTCTTTGTGAGATATAGACTCTTTAACTGGGTCAAAAATATCACAATAACTTTTTCTAAGGCGCAGTTAGGAGCACAGTAACTAGAGTGCCATCCCTACAGTTAGAAAGACTCATCTTCCCAATTTCAAATCTGACCTCAGGCATTTACTAGCTCTGTGACCCCAAATAAGTCACTTGACCCTCTCTGCCTCAGGACCTCATTTGTAAAATAAGCTGCAGAAGGAAATGGAAAACCACTCCAGTACCTTTGCCAAGAAAACCTCTAATAGGGTCATGAAGAGTTGGACTGGAATGAAAAATGACTGACAACTTGTTCTTAAAAAAAAAAGTTAACCCTAAGGATATTAAATGGAACCTGGAGCACTGAAAGTTCAGGAACTGAGTGATGGAAACACAGACTTGTACCTGTAATAGAATGCAATGTAATTGAGGGGAGTAAGCACAAAGGTAGTGTTATATCACCCCCTCCCATTGACTTTATTGTCAGAGAGATTAGCCCAGTAGAGGACAACTCATTCAACATGGACACACTTAAGATAGCCATGTAAACAGAAAGATAGCTATCAGAAGTAACAGGCAGCCTCAAGGAGAATAACTTCTTACACAAATGAGAAATCATGGCCGTGAACTCAAGAAAGAACTTTCAATAATCAGGAGCTATGAGTTTACTTTTTGGCCTCTACATATTTCCTCACTACGATTATACTTTGAGTTGGAGCAATCTTTT
The DNA here is from genome assembly GCF_028583685.1 of Petaurus breviceps papuanus. Taxonomy (NCBI): domain Eukaryota; kingdom Metazoa; phylum Chordata; class Mammalia; order Diprotodontia; family Petauridae; genus Petaurus; species Petaurus breviceps. The sequence goes on along the minus strand of NW_027185798.1, from coordinate 55,374,102 downwards.
GTGAGCAAGGAGAGATTGTGCCCCCTGTTGGGGTTAGGAGGGATTTTTTTTTGTAATTATTCTTACTATAGCTTCTCTATACCATTCTAAAACCTAATTGAGTCTTCTGACTTATAAGCAACGAAAAGAAAACTGGAGGGAACTCATAAGCAACAGGAAAAGGAAACCAAATCTTTAAGGGTTACTTCTCGAACTTGGAGGGTAGTAGCGTCATTAGTAACCCTTTTGGACTTGGCATGTCAATGCTAGCGGGAACTGAAAACATAACCCTAAAGGAGGTTTTGCACTTTGATAAAGGAATAGATTTTATGTTTGTCAAATCTGAAGGGAATAAATGAAGGAAACAGGGTTAACATATCTGATGACAAAAAATATATTGATACATCATGGTGTTGGGCAGAACATATGATTAATTCTAGCAGATAAATCTGAAGTGAGATATAAGTTTAAAAACCAACTTCAAGAATATAAAATGGTTGAAAACTGAGATTGATATGATTAGTTTTTTTTTTCTGGAAAATATCTGAGGGATTTACTGGACGGCAAGCTTAAGAATAATTAACAATTGATGATATAGAAAATCTTTGGTAACATGAAACAGCAAATTTTCCAGAATTAAGGAGGTGATACTCTCATTGTTCTCTTCCATAATGGATCATATTTCAAATATTATGTTCAATGAGTGTACCACATTTTAGAAAAAATATTGATAAGCTAAAGTGGGTCAAGAGGAGGACAAGGTAATGTTGAAGGTTATTCCTCAATGTTGTGCTATTTAGGCATCAATTAAAGGAATTAAGAATATTTAGCCTAGAGGACCTAAAGCTTAAAGAAACAATGATAGCTGTTTTCAAATTCTAGAAGGTCTGTCAAATGCAAAAGAAATTAAATATGTTCTTCCCGAATTCCAGAGGGTAGAACTAAGGGTAGTAGGAGCCGACACTAAGAAAAAGATATCAATTTGATGTAAAGAAAAACTTTCTAACTTAGAGCTATTAAAAAGTTGGATGGACTACCTGAGGAGGCCAGTTAGCTCCTCATCACTAATGGTCATCATGAAAAAACAGTGAATGCCACTTCTCAGTTATGTTATAGATTTAATCCCTAAGTAAGAATGTATTTGATTAGGGGGCAGCTAGGCGGTGCAGTGAATAGAGCACCAGCCATGAAGTCAGGAGGACCTGAGTTCAAATTTGACCTCAGGCACTTAACATTTACTAGTTTTGTAACCTTGGACAAGTCACTTAACCCCAACTGCCCTGCCTTCCCCCCTCCAAAAAAATAAAAAAAGAATGTATTTGATTAGATTTGATAGCCCCAAAGACCACTTTCAGTTGTGAGACTATAATTCTCTAATGTTGACTATTTGGAGGATGTCATCATCTTCTGCAATTGATTTCAGCTCTGAGCTTCTTGATGGACTAATGATTAAGAGAGGAATTAAACAAATTTGGTAAAAGAAAAAGATTCACTGGCTGACAGACTATTTTAAATGAGGTCAAGTTGCTAGGTTCAGATTAATTTCATGTTTAAAATGTTTACAGATACAATACTGAAATTACTAGAACTAAACTTTTAAATCTCTTTAAAAAATGAGATACCAGAAGCTCAGATAAAAATAAATATTCTCTCAGCTATAAAAGGAAATGTAAGTTCTTGGAGTTATAATGAACCATGATTACTAGTAAAGAATAATATGACTAAAAACTAAACCTTGAAAACATAATTTCATTTCCTTTTTTGATTATGTTATTATACTTGCAGAGCAAGGGGAAATCATTTATATAGAGGACTGATTTAGAAAAGGGATTTGACAAACAGAATTATTGAATATTTGCTGATGAAATGGGGGAAAAGATTAGGATCAGTGATTGGATGTGGAATTGCTTCTGGTTAAACAACCTTGAGAGTCAGTGTGATACAATGGCTAGACAGCTAACCTTGGAACAGGAAAAAACTGGCTTCAAGACCTATTTCTGACAGATATTGGCTACGGTCCTAGGCAACTCACTTAACCCCTCAGTTCTCTAGGCCAGTGATGTCAAAACAACATCAAACCTAGGGGCCATTAAACCATATATAAGGATGGGGGCCATATATTGACTGAGAAAATCACATATGAACACTGTCAATGTCCTGTTGTATTTTATTTATTTTGTTAAATATTTCTCAATTAAATTTTAATCTGGTTTGGACTACATTCAGGAGTATTCCAGGCCATGTGTTTGACAACTTAGACAATTCTGAAAGTATAAGTTAAAGAAAAAGTTAAGACCACCATTTGCAGAGGGAGTTTTCTTCCCAGGGAATCCCTAAAATCAATGAAATCACAGACCCATACCTATTCTTAAGCCTAATAACTATGGCTAGTGTGTGATGATTAATCATCAGTGCTAACTTGGAAAGAAGTTTCTAGTGGTCTACAGAATTGAAGCTTGTATTTTGTAACAGGCCTACTCAATATTTTTATCAACTGAAGGAAGATGTAAAAGGAAAACTCATAAAACTTGTAGATGGTACCACAATGCAATGGACAGTTACCTGGCCTTTCTGAATCAAAATCAAAAAGATTTTGACAGATTTTTTAAAAAGGTACAAAATAAAAATAAAATGCAATAGGAAAAATAGAAAGTTGTGATTGAGACTAGATAGACAGACATATAGAAGACAGATAGATGATAGGTAATAGATATGGCATTTATGGGCCAGACTGTTAAAAAATATTAAACTTGATAGTTGAGACAGTCTGAAAGTTAATTCAAACAATAATAGGAGTTTTAGACTTTAGAATAGAGTTGTAATTCAGTTCTTAATGATCATCTGTGTCCCTCTACCCCAAAGAAAGTCTGGGCAGACCTAGGAGCAGCAATTTTATAACTAATTATTAATAAGAAGTAAATGGTTGCAAATTTAATTGGAAGTTTTTGAATTGTCTTTATTCTCCAATATTTTGTAGAGCATGAAAATGGGGATACATAGAGTAATGTAAGTTAAAAAAAAGATATTAAAGTAGGCAACAGTGATGATTGGTATATTATATATATATATATATATATATATATATATATTCACCCTGAAATCTCAGAATAATAAACATTGGCATCTTTCAAAATGTGGAATTAATTATTTTCTTAGGCCTATATGCTTACAAAGGTGTTAACAAATGCAAAGTACCACATAGTTTCACATCTTTATATGTGTTTTGTACATATGTGTGTGTATGCATGTGTGTGTATATATACACAAATATAGACACATACACATATACAAGAAGGGTGAAGGAAAATAGCATTTATATGACAATACTACATGCTACACACTGTGTTAAGTGCTTCATAATTATTGTTTCATCTGATCCTCACAACAACCATGCAAGGTAGGTGCTATTATTATTCTCATTTCACAGTTGAGGGACCTGAACCAGAGAGAGGGCTAAGTGACTTGCCCAGGGTCACACAACTGTTAGGTGTCTGAGGTCAACTTTGAATTCAGACATATTTAACTCCAGCAGAACTTTATCAACTATACCACTTAGCTGCCTATAACAGGATTATATATAAAATGTGTATATACATATATATATATATACACATATATATGCATATATATGTGAAAAATAAATTACTTGACCCTTTTCCATATATGTGTATGTGTATTTAGCCATTTAGTCTACACTTTTAACTTGCCCAATGAAACAAAAATGGAAGAGCAAATGGTAGAACGAGGGTGAGTGGGAAGATAAAGCTAAAAAGGCAAACAGCAGGGAATGATTGAAAGGGATGAAGATAGAATTGATTTTAAAAGATCTGAGCACCTACCTTGCCTGAAAGTTAATTTGAAGGATATTAAAAGTGCTTGAGATGGGTGGCACTAATTCAAATTGCCTGGGCAATGTGCACTCAAACTTCTTACACACTATGAAAACACAAACCGAGGAAATCTACTAAAAGTCACAGAAAGTGAATGATAATGTTGTCAGGATTCAGATAACTTAATTTTTTTCCATAGTTCATAATATAAGCCCTAGACCTCAGATCTTACATGTAGCAATGGAACATGATTTTTTAAAATAATGCTAAATTATTGATTCACAATAGACTTTCTCCATAAGAAATGTGTTCACTAAACAATCATTTTAAATCCATAATAAGGATTGCAGAATAAGTATATCACATGTGTAAATAAAGGTATTAATACAAATTCTCAATTACAATTAGGAATTTTTCTTCACTAGTACTAATACCCTATTGATAAAATACATAGGTCAACTAAATTTTGGTTGATTGATAAAAATCATTGTATGCAAGGGGAAATGCTGCAATTTGAGCTAAAGGTCACAAAAAAGAAACAGACCATTGGGGGGGGGGGGGGAAATCCAGACAATAAATAATGATGAAAATAAAACATTTGATAGCAGGACTAAAAATAACATTCCCTCCTCTATTCACCATGTCTTTCACCTGGTGATAATATAAACATTAATTATATGGGATTGAGGAGTTGTATTACAAATAAATATGCCAAACTTAGAGAAGTCACAGTTTGTTGATTTTGGCTTGTGTTTTCAGAGGATGAGGGTATTCCAGGTAAAAAGGGGATCCTGTGAAAAACTGAGTCCTGGGAAAGGGAAAGTTCCTTTATAGGTAAAAAATTGTAAGTGGGAGGTGTGATGGAAGAATGTAGCCTTCAGAGCAGGAGAAGAGAGAAGGGACTGAAGGGAAGAGGAAGACAAATTTGATAGGTGCATATCTCAAAGAAACAAACCCATTTTGCAGAACCATTAGAATTGCAAGGAACCTCAGAAGGCATCTAGTTCAACCCATAAATGAATAAGAATCTCTTTTCTATCCTCTCAAACAAGTAATCCCACAGCATCTACCTTAAGATAAACTGAGGCCTGTGAAAGACATTAGTTTAGAAAGGACAAGGTCACCCACTGCATCCTGGCCCATCGCCGGGCCAGCTTGACTTTTGTCTTGCCACTGGACTCTGGTGACTCTGGAGGAGAGAGTGAGGCTGACAACTTGGTGCAGCTCTGCCTCCCTTAAATCCAATTCACTAACAAGTCAAGACATCATCTTCCTGATGTTATTGGTCTTCTTTGAGAGTGAAGGATAAGCAACAAGCACCTGAGGGTCTATAGCAACGGAGAACCCATTGGCCCCAAAGGGACCTCATTCCGTTCTTTGGATAGGTCTAACTCTTAGCAATCTGACCTCCTTCCATGAGATCAAAAACCTTCCTCTTTGCACATTTCACTCCTTGTTCCTAGTTCTGCCTGTCAGGGATAAACCAGATAAATCTAATCTCTTCTACCTCAAAATATCTCCCCACTTGCACACAACTCAAATATATTCTTCTGCATGATGAAAATTCAGCTTCTTCAACAGAATCTCATAGGGCATGGTATATAGTTTCCTCATCATCCTGGTCACCCTCCTTTAGAAACGTTCCAGTGTGTCAAAGTTGAATGTGTAATGCAGAATGGAACACAATACTCTGCTTTTACCAGGGGAAAGTGTTCTGGGATTATCATTCCCTTAATAGATACTAAACTTCTCTTAATAGAAACTAAGATAGCCTTGAGGCAACAAGGCCTAGTGAATTGAAAACTGGCCTTGGAGCCAGGAAGATTAGAGCTCAAGGCCTGCCCCTGGACATATACTTGACTGTGTGACACTGTGCAAGTCAATTAACATTTTGATGTCTTATCTATTTCTCTAACACTATAAACTGCAGAATGGATAAAGGGAATTTCCTTATCAGAGAGTTCGCTTTGTCAGTGAAAACAAAGATCCAGATCTTGTCACTAAATCATAATGATCTCAATAAAATATGATATTGAAAAGGTAAATTAGTATTATCTGCAAAAGGAAGGCCCAAGGGCAGAGATTCTAACCTCAGACACAATGACCTTCCATGTCAGGTCTTTCATTTGTAAAATGTTGCTTATCCTTGTTCCCAGCTGTTGGAATTGCTTAGAGAACTCACTGTAGCTATATCTACATAAAGAGTTGAAGAATGAGGATTCAATCCAAAGAAAAATGTTTTGTCTACCAGATACAAAAAATAAGAGTTTAATTGATTTTCACGGACTTGTCTTGCTGAGAGTGTTTCCTGATTCCTACAGTGGAGGATCACTTGTGAAACTGTTGTCAAGGCAGAAAGGTAAATGATTGTCCCCCTTCCATCTGTGCTGCAGAAGGCTTTTCAGACATTAAAATTAAAGCATCCAGATTGGGACTGCCAAGGACAGTCCCATAATTTAAAAGCTAGAAAAACATCATAATGACAGTATTTACTCTAACATTTAGGACTCAAATGAGCAGTTCCCATTGTCACTGTGAGCTCTTCTACTTATTCTACTCATTAAAAAAGGGGCTGAATTACCATAGAACTTGTTTCTGAATAAAAGAAGGAAGTTAAAAAACTTACTGCTTTTATAGATCTCTCTTTGAAAGAATATTTACCCCTTGCAATTTTTAAGTTATGGCATAGTGGATTTGTTTTTATTCTAATGCTAATTTGTTATATTTTACACTAGGGCCAATCCTCCATGATGACACTACTGATGGCCACTAACAAGACATATTTTAAAAGGCAACACAAGGCCCCACCTTTCCCAAAATATCTTTCCCACTAGGTTACTATTTCATTCTCCTCCCTCCCTCATTTACATAAAATTCCCACTACTAATTTCACAAAGGTACACTAGACAACACAGGAGGAAAGTATGTCTCCTGAAGACCTTGGTCAAAATGAACTTTTACCACCTATGAGGATAAGGAAAGGCTAACTATCAATTACTCTAGCTCTTCCCTTTTGAGGGATTAATGAACAGGGGTTTATTGGACTAAACTGTGATATTGAAAGAAAAAGAAGCTATCTCAGAAGGGAAGAGATAAGACAGGTCATGTTTACTCATTGCTTCTTTCAGACTGCTCTGACTTTCCCAATTACATAGTTTTATCAAGAAATCTACAAACTTTTACAGCTTCCTATAATCAATAAACTCTAATTAAAATACATTTTAATTACTGTGGATAAAAAGCCAGAATATACATTAATGAAAAAAATTGTTTTATATATGTGTATATGTGCATGTATGTGCACATATGTGCACACATATACTCTCCAGTAAAGTACTAGTATTATACATGTATATAGATAGAACTTTTTTCTTTGCTTTCAGTATCCTTTTGTTGAACTTAAATGTATATTTGGGGATAGTTTCAATGCCATAGGAAGATCAACATGTTCAACTAAAAACATGTTTATTTTTATTGATCTTTTGGATTTATCTGAAATTATTTTCAGAATTAATAAAGCATCTATTGGCAGAATAGAAGAGGACTAAGAATTGAATTTGATCTATCAATTGTATAAAAATAATTTTATAAAAATAAAAAATGTATACAAATATCTAAGGGATTCTATAGGTCCCCTGTTCTCAACTGTGCAGTTTTCAATTTTATAATCTTAATTTTCTATTTCTTCATTGTTAGAAAACAAAGTAGTGAAGTCTGAGATGCACATGTGGTATTTGATGATAGCATCTTATCACCATTAATGATCTCTTTAAGATGTCAAATCCCAATAACAGAATGTCCAGATATAGAATGCTAAATGATCTCTGACTGATCTAGAATCTATTTTGATCACAGGACCATAGATTTAGAGCTGTAAGGATCCAGAAAGGGCATCAAGTTAAACCCTCACATTTTATAGCTGAGGAAACTAAGGCCCAAAGTTATGAAATGCTGACCCATGCTAGCTCAGCTAGTTAAGAATCTGAGGTAGAATTTGAACTCAGATCTTCCTACCTCCAAGTCTGTTTTTCTATCCACTATGCGATAAAGTAACTATACTAAGCATTTTCAAATGTTTTTAGAGACCCTCTCCAGTAAAGTACTAGAATGTAGGATAAATTTCCTTTTTCAAATATCATATCTTTAAAAAAAATCAGAGAACTCTTTCCAAAACCATACCACATTAAAATAAAATATTAATCAAATAGACATTAAACATAATTTAGTTCTTCAAGTCGCCAGAATAAATTCCATTATTTTTGGTAATATATCATTTTCTATGCAAAATTATTTTTCATCCCAATAATGTGTGTTTGTGGACATGTGCATGCACCTGCATCTGTGCAGCAATTTTAGCTAGCCTATCTAAAATATAATGGAACAACAGAGAATTCCATGAATCAAACAATGATAGGTATTTGAGAATACTTGGAAATATCAATCAACTGCCCCAAAGACTACATGCTTAATTCCAGAAATCCCAATTATTTTATGGTGTGGCCAATATTTGGTACTTAAAAATATTTGGTACATAAAATCTTCCTAGTACATCACACACCTTAAAACATCTCTCTAAGAAAAAAATTTCTCCTTAAAAGAAGAAAAGGAACAAATCTTCATTAAGTTTGGAAGTGGTCTATTATTTAGAAACCCAAAACTCAGTGGATAAATTTGATTTGAGTTGCTTCAAGTAATCATTTGTGATCATATTCTTTTATGTGCAAAATTAAACTGGAATTACTAAAAAAATGAGATTACCATCATGAATGAGAAATTTTGTAAAATCCTGTATACTATTTATTTTAAATTAACTGAAATAAAGTGAGCTCTCCATTACCATACAATCATTAGAAATGTTGTGTTTTCTAATTTGTAGAATCACTTTAAAGAAACTTGACTTAATTTGACAAAATCTGTCACAATGCTAAAGGTTATGAAGATACACAGATGCACTATATTCTTCAGCATAAGTCAAATGAGATTTCAGTCTTAAACTCTCCCCCTAAGAATGCTGCCATTTTTAGTATAATTCTAAATTCTGGGTCAAGATTCTGAGCAATCAATCATATGTATGATCGTGTGCTAAAAACCTAGAGGTTCATCTATGGTTTGGTCTTAAGCCAAAATGGCAGATGGAAGTTTTAAAATGAGCATATCTACTAGCATTTTGTATACCTTCTAAAGAAACAAAAATGTGTGAATAATTTGTTAAGATGTATTTTCACTGTGTGGCAAATATAGTCACAGAATTACTTGTATAGAATATAGCATTCCAGTATCTTAAACAGGAAACATTAAAGGGTTTACAATAAAAATCATCTTTAAAAGAAGCATTTACAGATTGTTGACAAAAATATTAAGTAGTAACTGAATGAAATTACTTCTTTCAACTCAACTGCTTGGTCATTCATTCTCCTGTTCCCCAATAACTTTTGAAGAATTTGACTTATTTTCATTGAGACTCCATGAAGGGGTCTCAGCATACACAAGTTAAATTTTTCAGCCTATTCAACTTTAAATATTGAATAACCATCATATTCTAAATACTATGGGGACACAGAGACAAACAGATCCTATTCTAAAGGGATTTATGGAACAGTTGGAGTGAAAATGGTAAACAAACACATGGCAATTGAAGAACAATGGAGTATTTAGCTATGAGAAATGGTGGCTCACATTTTGCTCTCTTGAAATAGATTTATATGGGCAGCCAGGTGGCGTAGCAACCCTGGAGTCAGGAAGACCTGAGTTCAAATCAGACCTAGGACACTTAACACTTACTAGCTGTGTAACCGTAGGCAAGTCACTTAAGCCCAATTGCCCTGCCTTCCCCCGTCCAGAAAAGAAATAGATTTATATATGATAAAAGTCTTCAAATGGACAGATTATCTGGGTTTTCATCAAAAGGGATCTTTTATTCCCAAATTAATGGATAGTTTGGTCATTCATGTTCCCACTATAAGTAATTTGTGAATATGAAATATCAAGCTGCATGAATTATTTAAATTATCAAAAGACAATAAAATAGTATTAAACTACAAGAAAACTTTGTAGATTCTGAAGTACAATATAGACCATTATAAACTCACCTGGATATAGCTGTTTTGTGGGGGCACTGATCTGTGCTCGCTTTGTAACTTTATAAGCAGTATCTGAACCTTTTGAATTCCTCCTGTTTGTGCAGAATCCTGCTGTTTTTGATATTCCCTCTGGTGAATTATGAAAGTCTAATGCTTTTAGTACATCAACTGGGGTAGCTGGAAAAAAAAAAGAGGGAGAAAAGATTACTGGCTCTGATAATCTGACATAAGAAAATGCAGGTTTTCAATATAACGGGTGGTTCAATGTAATAATCAAAAGAGGCAAATAATAATCATGCATCATTTCGCATGGTTGTCTGATTTTTTAGGGCATGATCCTTACATAAATGAACTCTCCAAATAGACACAAAGGGACTAAAACATAGGGGAAAATAATGAAAAACTATTTATTGCTGTTAACACTATATACTTTGTAATTTAATTCAGACAAATAAGATAGTCGAAGAGAATTTGTTAATTACTCATATAATCCTTATTAATTCTGAGTAATGAAATTATTGTAGCTGTGTTGTAAACCTGTATTAGTCATTTACCTATTAGTATCTAGTTTATGCATCATCCAACAGTGTTACCAAACACTAAAATTAGTATATTTAATTTTTTTTTCTGATAAACATTGTTTCAACAAACTACTAATCAAATATGTTATGGAGGTATGGAGGTGACCCTAAATTCTTAAAAGTTCTTTCAGTTAAGCACAACCCTTCACATCTAATATCATGCTAATAAGATTTGACTATGGACATAGTTAAAATGTCTGTTTTCATACTAGCCACCTAGCTGAGCATAGAAGGGTTCATTACCAGTAGGCCAGCCATTTGACAATAAATTATTTGTCCATGGCAACCCATGAAACTAAGAAAAATACAAAATGTCCATCAGTCCTGAGGAACCCCTCTCTGTTTCTGAAATGAGGGTGACAGAAGGGCATAAAAGGAGGCAGAAAATGCGAAGAATTATACTTTATTTAAATTACACTTCATAAGATTCTAATGAATATTAACTCAATTTTTAGTACAGTAATTTTATTTATTGACCAAGTGGTGCCTATATTAATAAAGGGACTGAATCATATTGATCTTAAAATACATGAGAAATGAAAACAGGAGGAAGATAAACATAGCTGTTAAACAGAAGCATGATTTCCAGATACTTCTTGGAGAGGCAAATGCAGGATGAGGTGATAGAATTGCTTTCCCAAAGGCAATAAGAGACATAATTTCATGGGGCATTTGGGCATTATGTTTAGGAGCAGCATTTACAAAAACTATCATGAAAAGAATTGGATTTTATGAACTTATCTGTTGTAGATGATGAGTTAGAGAAAGTCTATGAAAAATTGGGATAAGACACTCCAAAATAAATCAGATTTCATTGAAGAACTAAGCATAGGGAAAATGTGAAAACTATGTTGGGAAATTATATTCAAAAGTGAGAAATGAAAGTATCCAAAGGTATTTAGGATGACTTAAAGTGTCTTCTCTATAACAACCTTAAAGATATGGGTCAGGAGGTACTAGACATGATAAACATCTTTCCCAATTTAATTAACTCATTTTAGTGTACAGAAAAATATTGGGTGCTGATGTGTGGAGTCATTGCAATATTAGATGCCTTTGTTCAAATATTTCATCATTATGTAGAGGTGGAGGTGACCCTGGTTCAAATACTTTCACCATGATATAGAGCATCTTGTAGACTATACCAGCTGAGCACAATTACTGCTACTAACACCAAGATGTTAGCGGATCAGAATCAATGTCCAAGAAAAAGAAAGAATTTTTTAAAAAAGGAAAAAAGAAAGAATAAAAATAGAGACATCTTTAGGTTAATATATTGAAATAGATTTGATCAAAAAAGAGGATTTAGATAGAAGACACTGTCACATGTACTCACCATTTCTAAAGGAAGTTTTATCAACACAAATCAATTGTCATAGGAAAGAAACTACCTTAGTCAAAACACATTTGAACTTGTCACTAAGTAGATAGTTATGGTAGCCATAGTCAAGCCTAGTTTACAATGTATTAGGAATAAAATCTTACAATTGCCTAGTTCAAAGGAAGGTAAGAAAAAAAAAGAAAATCTACACAATGACCACAAAAACATAAAAGAAAATAACAATAGCCTAACTATCCACAAAGAAAACAAAAACAGATTGAAGAATGCCTGTGGTCCAAAATACAATACAATCATCCTGTTATGTCAGTGTAGATACAATGGATGGACACCATGGGACAGCAGGGATAATCAACTGTGCCTAGAGTTGAGCAAGAGTTTGAGAAGTCAGATTGTCTGTGGGAAATGTTCTAGTGCGTTTAATTATCTCAAGTTTCTCCTTGAAACAAATCTTGTTAACAATTCTTTTCCTGATTCTGTATGACTGCAAGTCATGAAATAATATAAAGTTGAGAGAAAGAAAATTGAAGGTGACCCAAAAGGAAAGGGTGAGGCTCATGCAGGGCATGAGAAAGGCAGCTTCAAGGACAACATCAGACAAATGTGCAAATGGAAAAGAAAGATGGGCCGGTCACATACACTACACAGCCTGTTTTCCATTGGTATTCATGCAATTTTGTGAAACTGAGAGCAAAGCCTACAGAATAATTCAGTGATTGGCTACCTGTGGGAGATTTATAAAAGGAAATTATATCAAACATATAGGTATAGATGGCCTGTTATCTGCATCATAGCAAGGTAAGCTTACATTAATGAAGTCACAGGACTTAAAAAGCCAAACCCTGAATATCAAGAAATATTGGTATAATTGCCATTTTACAGCAATTTTCTCTAATAAAGACCTCATTTCTCAATTATATAGGAAACAAAGTCAAATTTATAAAAATAAGAGTCATTCTGCAATTGACACATGGTCAAAGGACATGAACAGGAAATTTTCAGAAGAAGAAATCAAATCTATTTATGGTCATGAAAAAATTCTCTAAATCACTATTGATTTGAAAAATGCAAATTAAAACAACTCTGAGGTATCACCTCACAACTATCAGAAATGACAAATGCTGGAAAGAAGGAGGGAAAATAGGTATACCAATAACCTGTTAGTAGAGCTATGAACTGGCCCAACCATGATGGAGAACAATTTGGAACTATGCCCATAAAATTATGCATACCCTTTGACCCAGCAATATTATTTCAAGATCTTTACCCTGAAGAGACTTTTTTTAAAGGAAAGGGGGAAAATGTACACAAATATTATAGTAGCTCTTTTTGTGGTAGCAAAGAATTGAATATCAAGGGGATGCTCATCAACTGGGGAATGGCTGAACAAGTTGTGGCATATGTTTGTGATGGAATACCATTGTGCTATAAAAAATTGTGGTTATTTTGGTGGGGGAAGCATGGCAATACCTATATGAACTGATGAAAAGTGCAGTGAGAAGAACTGGAAGATCATTGTGCACAGCAACAGCAATATTGTAATGATGATCAACTGTGAAAGACTTGGCTACTCTAATCAACGCAATGATCCAAGATAATTCCAAAGGAATGAATGAAAATATGATGATGAAAAAATGCTGTTCTCCTCCAGAGAGAAAGAACTGATGAATTCCAAGTGCAAACTAAAATATAATTTATTTTTCTTCCTTCCTTCCTTTTTTGTCATATGGCTAACATGAAAATATATTTCACACAATTTCACATGTAAAATTAATTGATATCATTTTGCTTCCCTTTTCAGTAGATGAGGGAAGGAGAAAACCTAAAACTCAAAATTAAAAAAAACTTTAAAATAAATAATAAATTGTTAAAAAGGATTAATACATCAGGCACTGTGATAAACACTCTATCTAAGACATAAGAAAAAAGTTAAGTTTTCAAACTCTATTAAGTTATAGAGTCTAGAGAAAAGAAAAGTCAGGTCTAATTAAAGTGTTCAGGGAAGGTTTAATAAAGGAGGTAACATTCCTCTTAGATAGTCTCATTAGTTTCTTAAAATTGAAACAATGTGGAAATAAAAAAAAATTACACTATTATGTAAGAGCCTTAAAGTCTCTTTTTATGGGATATCTTGCGTTTTCTCCACTTGACAACATCAATAATGACTATGTGGCCAAGGCCAGGGCTGGTTTTAGCCCAGGAAAATGCCATCACCATAATCCCTCACCCCTATTCAAAAAAATACAGAGTGACAATAATACCATTTAAAAAATATAAATAAATAAATCTGGAAAAGTTGCAAGATATAAAATAAACCCACATAAATCCTCAGCATTCCTATATATTTCTAATGAAATCCACAAGCAAGAGGTATAAAGAGAAATCCCATTTAAAGTTACTGGAGACATTATAAAATATTTGGGAATCTACCTGTCAAAACAAACCCAGGACCTATATGACCACAACTACAAAACACTTTTCACACAAATAAAGTCAGATCTAACTAATTGGAAAAACATCGATTGGTCATGGCTGGGTCGAGCTAATATAATAAAAATGACAATTTTACCTAAATTAAATTATGTATTTAGTGCCATATCAATCAATTTACCAAAAAACTACTTTATAGAGCTAGAAAAAATAGTAACAAAATTCATTTGGAAGAACAAAAGGTCCAGAATATCAAGGGAATTAATGAAAAGAAATACTAGGGAAGGTGAACTAGCTATATCAGATTTTAATCTGTATTATAAAGCAGCAGTCATCAAAACTACTTGGTACTGGCTGAGGAATAGAGCAGTGGATCAATGGAATAGAGTGGGTACACGAGACTCAGAAGTCAATGACTATGGTGTGATAGTAATGGCAATTAAAGATTCCCCTGTATTGGCTTGGTTTTCAAACTGATTGTGTTAAAACCCAGAGCTTGTTAATCCCACCTGTGGGATGGACTTGTTGACTTGAAAAGAGAGAAACAAACTGGGAGGAGCTGGTGACATAGATTTGGAGAGACAAGAGAGAGTCAGAAGAACTTTTTTGGAAGCAGCACCTCGCGGAGGCAGAGAGAGACTGAGAGAATTGCTGGGGGCCACTTTGAATTGCCCTGGACTTTTGAGATCTGCCCCCTGAGCTACCAAGGACTGAGGAGACATGGCTGTTTTGCTGGTACTTTGTCTGTCTGTTTTGATGTTGTTTTGCCATATTTGTCCACTGGTGAAAGACAGTCCTGTTGAAGAAGTCCTGGAACCTGGCTGTTGGCTAAGAAGCCCTGAGACTGTCCTGCAGACAGAGAGTTAATACTGTCCACCGGTGAAGGACAGTGCTGTTGTTGCAGGGGTCTGGAGACTGTCCTGCAGACAGAGTGAATACTGTCCACTGGTGAAGGACAGTGCTGTTGTTGCAGGGGTCTGGGAACCTTTCTGTTGGTTCAGAAGCCCTGAAGAAGGATTTTCTTGATGTATGTTTACAGAAATCCTGGGAGAGGGTTTTGCTAATGTTTTCAGGGGTTCTAGGACTGTTCTACAGACAGAGGATGAATTAATGAAAGGACTGGCAATGTATCTTGTGGCCTTGCTAAGCCTTGTCTCCCCAGGAACTAAGATTGCTGAGAACTTGCCTCTTGTCAATATGAAGAAAAGACCTCCATTTGGGTATTAAGTGCTGTGCTTAAACTTGATGTAACTCTGGGGTAGATTCAATTGTGATCCAGGGGTGGGGAACTTTTGACCTTTTTGTGTTCTATGGTTGAGCAAATGAATGTACTTTACTTATGTTTGGAAACTAATCTCCATTTGAGAAGAGGGACTTTGTGGTGGACTAAATGAAGGTACAGCCTAGGGGTGGAGTAGTATTTAGAACAGGGACTTTGTAATTGATTGAATGATTGGAAGGTCCTGGGGTGGGGTAGTACTTGGAGATTATTTAATCACACTTAGTAAATGCTGTATTTTGAATTATGTCATGTTTTGACCTTCTCTGTTCTTGGTTTGTCATTGAATAAAATGGAGAGCACCTATGCTGGTATTTTGAACCTTGGGAAGTTGCCTTTCCTTGGCATTAGATTACATATGGTAATCTACTGTTTGATAAAACTAAAGACCCCAGTTTTGGGGATAAGAACTCACTATCTGACAAAAACTGCTGGGAAAACTAGAATACAATATGGCAGAAACTGGCATAGACCATTATCTAACACCACATACCAAAATCAATTCTAAATGGGTGCATGATCTAGGTATAAAGGCTGATACTGTAAGCAATCTGGGAAAGCAAGGAATAGTTTTACCTGTCAGATTTGTGGAGAGGGGAAGACTTTATGACCAAACTAGAATTAGAGAGCATTATAAAATGCAAAATGGATAATTTTGATTACATTAAATTGAAAGGCTTCTATACGAACAAAGCCAATGTAACCAAGATTAGGAGGGAAGTGGAAAATTGGGAAAGAATTTTTACAACCTATGTCTCTGATAAAGGACTTATTTCTAAAATATACAGAGAATTGAGTCAAATCTATAAGAATACAAGTCATGCCCCAATTGATAAATGGTCTAAGGATATGAACAGGCAGTTTTCAGAGTAAGAAATTAAAGATTTCTATAAGCATATGAAAAAATGCTCTAAATAACTATTGATTTGAGAAACACAAATCAAAACAACTTTGAGGTACCACATCTCAGCAGTCAGATTGGCTAAGATGACAAAACAGGAAAATGACAAATGCTGGAGAGGATGTGGACAAATTGGAACACTAATCCATTGCTGGTGGAGTTGTGAACTGATCCAATTATTCTGGAGAGCAATCTGGAATTATACCTAAAGGGCTATAAATAATTTCAAACCCTTTGACCTAGCAATACCACTTCTAGAGTTGTGTCCCAAAGAGATCATAGAAGTGGGAGGACCCATATGTACAAAAATATTTACAGAAGTTCTTTTTGTGGTGGCAAAGAACTGGAAATTAAGGGGGTGCCCATCAATTAGGGATTGGCTGAACAAGTTGTGGTATATGCATGTAATGGAATTCTATTGTGCTATAAGAAACGAGAAGCAGATGGACTTCATATTTACCTGGAGGGGATTATGGGAACTGATGCTGAGTGAGAAGAGCAAAACCAGGAGAAATTTGTACACAATTACAAACATAACATATGTATGATAACCAACTTTGATAGACTAGACTCTTCTCAGCAATGCAGGATTATAAGTCAACCCCAAAAGACTCATGATGGAGAGAGACGTCTACATCTAGAGAAAGAACTGAGTTTGAATACAGATTGAAGCAAACTACCTGCTCTCTATTTTTCTCGTTTGGTTTTGTTTCCTCTTTCCTATTGTTCATTCCATCTGATACAATCCTTCTTTATAACCTGACTAATGTCTAATGTGAAAGTCTCTGCAGATCCTATACTTGATTGTATGCCACCATAGAGGGTTAGAGGGGAGGGAGGGAGAGAAAATTTGAAACTCAAGGAATTGTGGAACTGAATCTTGTAACCTAAAAGTAAACAAACAAATTAATAAAGACCAAAATATTAAAAATATAGATATTTGTTTTTTTTTTTTTATTTTGAGATTGGGTCTCCCTATCTTATCCAAACTGGAATTGCAGTGGCCACTGACAGGCCCCAGACCAATACTGATCAGATCTCCTCTATTTTTCCATCATGGACCATTTGACTCATCCTTAGGTAGTTTGGTGGCCCTCCACTCATAAGAGCTCACAGTATTGGTGTGGGACACAGTGTAGATACCAAATCAACTTTAGTCTTAGTGTAGCTCAGAATTCCTGAGCTCAAACAATCCACCATCCTAAACCTTATCTTCCCCTAATAGCAAGGATTATAGGAGTATACATTAACATAATATAGCAGTATACAATAACTACACTTTCCATCAATTTCCACATGTATTGTAATAAATATAAATGGTACATATATTATTGGATGTATCTTTATATGTCATCTTAAGTGTTTGTCTATCAATATGGACAATAACTTGGGGCAACTGCCTTGTAGGCCACCACCACTAAATTGTTGCAATTTTTAAAAAATTATGATGCAAACTTTTTGGAACGTCTTCAAGAATTTTATTTTAATGTCCATTATAATTTCATATCCATTCAAACTCCCCCATGGCGAAAGTGAGTCCATAGAGTAAAATGAGATATGCTGAGAAGAGCATTTAATGGGGTGTAGAAAAAGCAACCAGTCTTGGGGTCAGAAGACCTAGTATGGAATCCCAGATCTGGCAACTATTGCGTGACCTCAGATAGGTCATTTAAATTCTCTAACCTCTAGTTTCCTCATTTGTAAAGTACAGATAACAAAGTTTACATTTTCTACTTGACAGAGTTGTAACAAAAACACTTTTTAAACCTCTCAGTAGTTGTAAGGATCAAATGAGATAACCTATATAAGGCACTTTGAAAACTCTAAAGTCCTATATGTTAGCTGTTATTATTGCTTAAATAAATATCATTAATACTAATTTATATTATATAATTGTGCCGATTGTACATGATCCAATATTAATTTTATCTATTTTAATTATATATCATCTGTGGTGATTCATTTTATAAAGTAATATTTATATTGTTATTGATCTTCTTTCTACCTATCTTCTTTCTCTTCATCTTTCCACTTTCAAATGCTAAGGAAATTTAGCAATCTAATTCAACTCATTTATTGATCATCTACTGCCATGAATAATGCTAAGTGCTAGTGATAAAACGTCAAAATAGAAAAGTTCTTGCCTTCAAGGAGCTTACATTCTACTGTAAGAAAATAGGATGTATGCAGATAAGTACATATAAAATATGTACACTGTAGTGAGTTGGCACAGTACAAAGGCAGAAAACCTGAGTTCAGATTCAACTTCAGACTTAATAGCTATGTGATCCTAGGAAAGCCACTTAATCTTTGTATTCCTCACAATTTCCTCAGTTGAAAAATGTGAATAGCTTTGGCATCTACCCCCCAGGGTTGTTGTGAGGATCAAATGCTATAATATTTGTAAAGAGCTTAGCACAGTGACTAGAACATAGTAGATACTTAATAAATGTTTATTCCCTTCCCCAAATTTGGGAGGATAGAGTACTAAACACTGGAAACATCAGGGAAAGACCTATACAGGAGGTGGCAATGAAACTGAGCCTTGAATGGGAGACTAGTGATTCCAAGAGGCAGAATATAAGTATCTTCCAGGAAATTGCATGGTTTCTCAGAAAAACTCAGAAAAAGTGAAAGAAAAATTATTAAAAAATAGCTATAGGACTTTCAAGTTTACAATGTGCTTTGCATACTTATCTCATTTGATAGACAGAATTTATCTTCTACCTTATGTTTCATTTATATTTTCTGCTTTGATTTCCTTTCAGCAATGGACATGTAACAATCTGTGCATAAACCATACACTTCGAGATTTTTTTCTAAGAACATTTAAGGGATCAGTAAGTCTCTCTCTCTCTGTTGGCCCTAAAGGAACCTTTAAATCTGCTGAGAGTGTCAAGATGTCAGGGCAAATACAGAATGAGTCACATAGCAGACTTCTTCTGAAGAATCAGAACAATAATATATCATTTCATTATTAAGACATTAGAAAGAGCACAGAATGATAAAATGGGTAAAGATCTATCTTCAGTGTCAGGAAGACCCAGTTTCAAGTCCTGCCTGATACAGACTGGCTGTGCAACCCTAGCCAAGTTACATAACTTCTCAAGGCTCTAAGGAATTCTCTAAGACATAAGTTGCAGGGAAGTGATAGAGATGTATTGATAAGAGTTTCCTCTCCTAATGATGCCCCAAAACAATAATATTAGAAGTATCGTCATTATTCCAGTCTTCTCTTTTACATGAATGTTCCATGTTCTAACTCTACAGAAAACTAAAAACCCGAGTTCGTGTCTAATGATGTAAAAATAAAAAGTGTCAATTAATGGATCCCTCCTCCACCCCCAATAGAAAACTAGTTCCTCAAGGATCTGGACTGGTTTTTGTTTTTATCCTTCTATCCCCAAATCTAGTATCCCCTCTACACATTGTAGAGACTTAATAAATACTTGTGGAATGGAGGAGAGACTAGCTGACTTCCCTAGTGGGATGCCACAGTAAGCTGACCTTGGTTCTGCTGTTCAGCATTTTTAATTCATGACTTAAAGGATACAAAAATCAGGACAGCTAATAGAGCAGATGAAACAATTTGGATCTCAAAAATGTTTCTGTAAGCTGTGGTGATATATTAAAGCTAATCAGAAAGAACTTAATAGAAATTATATCAAGTTTAGTACATATGTTTAAAAGTTCAGCTTCACGAGCACAGGGTGTGGGAGAAGTTGCCTGACAGTTTTACCAAATGCTAACTGAAACACCAGAAACTCCGTTTAGGTTTTTCCCTTCCCTTAACGACCTCATTGTAACAGTTTAGAAGACATTTGACATTACATTATGGATTCAACTGATAACACATGGTGGAAAATGCAGGCTACTGAATTGCCAACTTGGTGATAATCATGAGTAGTTTCTAATCATATGATGTAATTTTAAATAAGATTTCCAATCTAATCATATGATCTAATTTTAAATAGGATTTCCAAACAAAGAAATTCTTTAAGGTCCCTCAGTCAGCAATCTACCCCTATGGCCCCAGCCACAGAATGATCATGTATACGTAAGATTAGTGTTTTCAAACTATACTGTATTTGTTTTTGTTGAAGACTAATCTCTCTCTGTGTGTGTCTGTCTTTCTCTGTGTCTCTGTCTCTCTGTCTGTCTCTCTCTCATAAGCAATAGATGGAAGATGGGCACATCTGAGAGCAACCATTAACTCTAGGAGCACTTGTATCTCATAGGGATATATTCCCTCAGTCCACTGATCCCAAAGTTTGGTTCTGGCTAAGGGTTAAATTTTTCCTAACATTGAGCCCAAATCCATCTCTTCAAAATTCTCACTCACTGTTTCTCGTTCTGTCCTCTGAAACCACATAGAAGAAATAAGTATATTTCCTCCTGCAGGTGACAGTATTTCAAATACTTATAGATAGCTACTGTGTACATACACGTTTTTCCTTCTCGAGGCTAAACATACCCCAGCTCCTTCAACTAGTTGATCCACATAGGACATGGACTCTAGGACATTCACCATCCTGGTTGCCCTCTTCTGGTCACTGTCTAGCTCATCACTTTCTTAATTAAACAATGGCACCCAGAAATAAGCATGATATTCCAGGTGAGGTCTCACAAGGGTAGAGTACAGGTGACCCATTACCTCCTTAGTCCTCGACTACCTCCTGTTAAGATGGCACAAGATCACATTAGCTTTTTTGGCTACAATATCAAACAATCAACTCATATTGAGCTTGGAGGCCACTAAAATCTCAATATCTTGTCCAAAACAACTATTGTCTATACATGTTACACCCATCTTATACATATGAAGTTGACCATTTTTGCAAAAGCACACAGGGTTTACATTTTTCCCTAATGAATTTCATATTATTAAATTTAGCCCAATGCTGACCTGTCAAGATCCTTCTGGAATCTGACTCTCTCATACTCTCTCTTAAATGTCCCTCCCAGTTTTGTGTGATCACCAAATTTCATGACTATACCATCTATAACTTTATTCAAGTCACTGATAAAAACTTAAATAGCACCAAGCACAGATCACTGGGAGTACTCCTCTGAAGACTTCCTTTGACACTGACATCAAATTATTTTATTTTATTTTACTTGGAGGGGGGAAAACAAGGCAATTGGGGTTAAGTGACTTGCCCAAGGCCACTGTTTGGATCTGTTTAATAGTATTTTGATTTCTCATAAAGTCATTAGCTTCTATTTGCTCCAATATAATTCTGAAAGAATGATTCTCTTCAGTGAGCTTTGGAAATTCTTTTTCCATCTGGCAAATTTGACTTCTTAAGGCATTCTCCTCCTCATTGGCTTTTTGGGCCTCTTTTGACATTTGAGTTAATCTATTTTTTAAGGTGTTATTTTCTTCAGTCAGGTTGTTGACTCTCTTTTCATAATTTTATTGCATCATTCTCATTTCTCTTCCCAATTTTTCCTCTATTTCTATTACCTGGTTTTTAAAATCCTTCTTGAGCTCCTCCATAGCCTGTAACCAATTCATATTTTTCTTGGAAGTTTTTGGTACAGGAGTTCTGACCTCGCAGTCTTCCTCCTGTTCCATGCTTTCATCCTTTTTGTCCCTAAAAAGGAATCTAAAGTTGGATTGATATGCTTGCTTTGCTTCCTTTGCTTGCTCATGTTGCCACTCAATTACTTGACTTCAGAGCTCTTTGCCACAATAGATCTCTGCTTTCAGTGGGGAAAGCTTTGTCCCAAATCACTGAGGTTTTTACACCTGCTGGAGCTATTAGGAGGGTGCCGTCTCTGCAGCCCCCACAAACTCTGGCTCACTGGTCACACACCTCAGGACCACCACCCAAGACCATGATCCAGATCCAGGCAGGTTAAAGCAAGAGTGATTATCCTCTGAATGGTTGCTTGGCCCCCTTTAAATCTGCAGGCCAGGAGCTCTGAAGCAGCCATGTGGTGGCGGCTGCAAGGCCGCCACACCTCCGCCACTTCTAGCTCCAGGGGCAGGGGCTGGAACTGCTTCTCAGTTCCCCCAATTCCAACAGAATTCTACACTGACTTCTCATTTTTTCTTTTGGCATTTATGGGTTGACAATTCTGGAAACCGCCATAATTACGGCTGCTGCTGGTGATCCACTCTCCAGAAGTCCCTCCTGCCAGGGCTGGTCAGGGCCACCCTGGGGCTAAAACTGAGGGCTCAGGCGGGGCTGGGCTTGACTCCCAGCATGCTGTACTGAATCCTTCCTGCCCACCTGCCAGGCTGCCTTCAGCTGGAGATTTGTTTCTGTCACTTTGTGGGTTCTATAGCTCTAAAATTTGTTTAGAGTCATATTTCATAGGTATTTGAGGTGGTTATGGGGGGATCTCACAGTTTTCCTGCTTCTACCACTGGCATCAAATTATTAACAATTACTCTTTGAAACTGGTAATCCAGCCAGTTCTGAATTGATGTGATTACATTATCTAATGCATTATTTGCCATCTTCTCCAAAAGAATAGCATGAGACACTTTATTAACATCTTTGATAAAATCTATGCAAACAACAGTCAAACTATTCTCCTCATCTATAAGTTTAGTAGCCCTGTCTTTAAAATAAAAGGAAAAAGAAAAGAAATAAGATGGATCTCCTATTCTTTATGAAGCTGTATTGGCTCCTTGAAATCACCATTCCCTTTCTGAATGTTTGCCAACAATCTCTTTAATTCTGTGTTCTAGATTTTTCCTAGGAATCAAAATCAAGCTCAATGACCTATAGTTCTTGGACTCTATTCTGGTGGGGGGTTTTTTTGAGACAATTGTTTAAAATTGAGATAATATTTAGTTTATTTTGTATTTTGGCAATATGACTCTTGTAATCAAGTGTTGGACCTAGAGTCCGGAAGACCAGATATCAAATCCTGCCTCAGATACTTACTAATTTTATAGCCCTGAGCAAATATCTTAACCTCTCAGTGCCTCATTTTCCTGTCCTATAAAATAAAGATGATGCTAGCACCTACCACCCAGGGTCATTATGAAGATAAAATGAGATAATATTTATAAAGTCATCTTCAAAACTTAAAAGTGCTGCATAGATCCTAGCTATTGTTATAGGCAGTTAAGTAACATAGTGGATAGTGAACTGGGCCTGGAGTCAAGAACATCTGATTTTAAATCCAGCTTCAGACACTTACTAGAATTGTTAGCCTTGACAAGGCAATACAACTCTATTCACTTCAGTTCCTTAACTCTAAAATGAGGATAATAGCACCTACTCAGGATTTTTGTGAAGAACAGATGAAAACATTTATATTACTTTCATTTTCAAATGAGAATATTTGGCAAATGTTTAGCACAACATTTAGAACACAGTAAGAGCTACATAAATGCCAGAAGTAGTAGTAGTAGTAGTAGTAGCAGCAGCAGCAATGGTAGTGGTAGTGGTAGTGGTAGTGGTAGGAGTAGTATCTTTAAAAGATCACTGAATATGACAGCAGTAATATCTGTCAATTCTTTTGCTACACAGACACCTCCCTCATTTAAGCCCTCACCTAACCTCTTGTATGGACTACTGCAACAGACTTCTTTTTTTCCAGAATTTATTTACTTATATTTAGTTTTCAACATTCATTTCCACAAGATTTTGAGTTCCAAATTTTCTCCCCATCTCTCCCTTATCCCCTACCCAAAGATGGCAAGCATACTGATTACTCCTTCCCCTGGTCTGCCCTCTCATATACCCCCCCCATCCCTTACCTTACCCCTTTGCCCCTTTTGTAATAGACTTCTAATCTTCCTTCCTTCCTTATGACTTTCTACTCCACGTACCTCCTCTACATAGTTAGAATAATGGTTTTCCTAATGCTTATGTGTGACTATAATCAATTCCCACCCACTCCCCCATACTTAAACACCACTGACTCCCTGGTACTTATAGCATCAAGTATAAAGTCTTTTTTTTTTTAAAGCAATTGGGGTTAAGTAACTTGCTCAAGGTTACACGGGCAGTTCTTTCTGGGTGTGGTGCTGAGTATCTGAGCCCGGATTTGATCCCCAGGTCAACCTGACACTGGAGCCGGTGCTCTTGCTCGCTAAGCCACCTGGATGTCCCTAAGCAATTGGGGTTAAGTAACTTGCTCAAGGTTACACGGCCAGGTGTTTCTGGGTGGGTGCTAAGTGTCTGAGCCCGGGATTCGATCCCCAGGTCTTCTCAACACTGGAGCCGGTGCTCTTACTCACTGTGCTACCTGGCCGCCCCAAGTATAAAGTCTTTTGCCAAGCATTTCAAACTCTTCACAACTAGGACACTTCTTATCTTCCTTGTATGGTTAATCATTACTCTCTTTCATCCATTGTATAGCCTAGTCAGAATGACCCAACTGCTTTTAGTCATATACCACACTCCTTCTATCTCCATGCATTTGGCAGAATGCTCTTCTTCCTCACCTCTGCCTCCTAGAATCCCTCACTTTCTCTAAGAAGAGGTCAAAGGCCAGCTCCTACAGGAGGTCCTTCCCAGTCTCATCAGCTGCTAGTGCCTTCCCCACAAAGGTCACCTTCCATCTCTACATGTATCAATATGTTGACTTCCCCATAAGAAGATAAGCTCCTTGATGACAGGGACTATTTTAGATTTGTCTCTGTATGCCTCAGCATTTTGCACTATACCTCTCATATATATAATAAATGCTTGTTGATTGACTGATGTCACCCTGAACACTATTTTCTAGTTTCAGCTCATTCTGAGCTTTAGAGCTCCTAATCCTAGGATTCTAGTCTCATCATACTTTTATATTCATCCCAATTTTCCTCCCTTGGCACTTAATCTCCTGAATGTGTTACTGTTATTGTTGTTGTTTTGCTTCAGTGTAGTTAATGAGATCCCTGAGCACCCGGTATCATCTTTGTATTCAAAGGAATGTACATAATGGAAGAATTGGACAGTTCACACATTGCCTTAGGAAGACAATCTTAAAGTCTACTTAAAAGGTAATGACTATTCCAGAGCACAGAAATTTTTTTTCATAGTCTCTATTACTTACAGAGCATTTTCCAAGTAGTGTTAGTTAATAAATTACATCTTCAATCAGAAGTTAATGGTTACTATATAATGATATTATTGTTTCTCTAGTTAAGAATAAATTACTGAATAAAAATCTAAAAACCCTCCTCAAAATCCAGCCTTTTGACTGACATCTTGGAGAACATTATAGTGTTTGATTATTATACCACACGTTGTATTGAAGCAATGCTTGGTATTAAATTGTGGTTTAGCTTAAAAATGCAGGAAGAAACATTAGCCTGGATTTTTGGAAACTTAAGAATTTAATTTCACTCAACAAAGTTCTCCTCCTATTGGCATTATGACAATTAAAATGTACAGTTTCAGAAAATAAACCAAATGCTCAAAAAATTTTAAAGCTAAAGGATCCTGCCTCTGTACATTGGGAGAAATAGAATCATCAATATGCATCAAATGTGTACTTGATTATGCGAGAAATCAATATTGTAGCTACATATGCTAATGGAGTAATGACAAGAAAATTTTAACTATCATTTAAATCAATTACGACACACCCCTGCAATCTGACTTTTAATTATTCTTATCTTGATCTGTTTTACGGTCTAAAGAGGACCACATGACCCTATGTCCTACACTAAAGCCTTTGAGTTGGGGACATTAAATAAACTATCTTTGAAAACAGACACCCTCATGTAGTTCCTGGGCAGATTCCAGTCTCCTACAGTTGCCTTCCTGTCCCTGAGTTCTAACTCCACACCCCCATCTTCTTCCCAGCAGTCCTAACTAACCACTTTATCATTGTACAGTGAATGGGAAGTGCCAAAGCTGTTTTTTCAATTCAGTACCTAATTCTTTGCCATTTCTCTTCTCATTCTCAAGTAAGTAGATGAATGATCCATGGAGTGTTCTTTAAATTAATATGCCTAAGGCTCTGGTAGTTAGCACCTAAAGACAGAGTGGTGGTTTCCACACCTGTAAAATGAAGAATTAAAGCAACTGGAAAAATTTACTCTTAAAACATGCTATCAACAAAAATTTCCTGATGAAGAAGAAATGTTCTTTCCCTCCATTTAACTAAGTCATTTCTATAATTCCATATTTAATTTCAATTATTAAAACAAACCATTACTTTCAGAAACTATTTAAAAAGATCTTTATACAGATATGTAAACTGCTACTATTCAAAGAATAGGTTTTAGAACCAGAAAAGACCTTAAAGGTCACCTAATTTTTTGATTAATTACAAAATGTTTTAAATTCCATACTGGGAAATCATTCACAATGAAAATCCATGAAACTAGAGAAAAGAGGCTACATAGGAAATACTAGTAATAATACTATTAACTCTGGAGCATTACTAGAATAGGTTTCATCCCTATAACATATAGCTCTGTATTCTCAAGTAATATAGATGGCGAACAGGACCTGATATTATATAATCATCAGAAATAAATATATTTATTTTCACTGAGGATTTTGAAAGAGGACAATGATTTTGATGGTTAGGTCTTCCAGATGTCATAATTTATGGAAGATATTATGTTAACAACATCAAGCACAGAAGTACAATAGGGCTTGCTTCCTCAATTAAATCCTTGGCTCTTCATAAAAGATGGTCTTGCTAATCACACATTAAAAAAAAACACATTGAAGAATTTTATCTATTGTCCAGACAATGCATTTTGATGAGCAATCTATTGAGTTAGTCCAACAGTATGTTTGTGTGAATCTTGTCTGCCTAAATACACGCATGTATTTGCATGTGTGTGAAGGAAAAGCAGAGAGCTAGCCTTGGAGTTAGAAAGATATGCATTCAAGTAGTGCCTTGGACACAAACTGGCTGTGTGACCCTGGGTAAATCACTTAACTTCTCAGTACCCCTAAACAACTCTCTAAGACTATAATTGAGAACAAATTCACACCTGTCTTGGCAGAAGAATTTTCCTCACTGGGAGTTTCTTCTGGGTCCAGTTGCAAGATATAGATCAGGATGACTGGAGATGTCCCTGGTTGCAGTGGGAGATTTTGGCCTTTTTTTTTTTTTTCTGATCAGCATGGGTGCCATTCACTGAAATTCCTCTACTACTTAGCATATGTGTTGTTATTTTTGAGAGTAACTGTGCTAAATAATTTATCACCTTTAAGTCTACCTGGTAATAAAGTTCACTGAACTTGCCTATGCTGGTCCGCAGACAACAAATACACAATCCGTCATCATGCCAATGCTTTATGCCTTTCGAGCCTGGTAAAACCTGTCAGAGCTTTGCTCTGTTGGCACAGTTCTAGAGAATCTGGGGTCCCTTGTCATGATTATTATTTATAAGTGTGGGACTTTAGTGGAGGCAAGAGAACTAGAGAGATATTGTGTATTTGTATTCCCTACGAAAGCACCAAATTCACCAAATAAAACGTCAAATTTTATAGTCCATACAAGATATTCCAATTACATTGATATTCACTTCCTAATTCATGTTAGGGTGTTCCCTCCTATAAAACTTCAATCAATCCACCAACAAATAAGGAGCTATTGATTAATACATGACATGTAATGTGTTAAGGGCTGGGGATACAAGTTAAAACAATACTGTGTACCTTCAAGGAGCTTACCATCGAGGTAGTGTGGAGGCACACTCCATGCCTCAGTCAAAAGACCAGCAAAGATAGGAATTCCATCATTTACCCCCTATCTCCAAGTGTGACTGCAGGCCTTCTGCAGTGAACTTTCCAAATTCTGATTCTTTCATCATCTGTACCATCTGTTTGGGGCTATTGCTCTTAATGCAGTTTCCATTCTTCTCAGTTACTACCACACTCTCAGCACTGGCATTTCCTCTCCTAGCCATGAAGAAGCCTATACTGACCTCACAAGAATTCCAGCCTCAACCTCACTGAAATATAATGCCTCCCCAGTTGTTAAGCAATTATCTTCCACATAAGTTAAACATATTTCATAGTAGAGCAGCTCAAGCTCCCTAAAGAATTGATTTTGAGAGGCACAGTGCAATAGTTAAGATTCCCTATATCATATGTGTGTATACTGACTTTAACTATATCTGCCCTATTATCAGGCTCAGTATATTATAATTCATATAATTTATAGCTGAAAGGGATTACAGGATCATAGATCATGAATTTATAGCTGGAAGAGACATTATAAGGAAAGAATAAGCATTTATGTAGAGCCTATATGTCAAGCACTGTGCTACTAAGTACTTTTATAAAACAACTTTTTTTTTTCACAAAAGTACCTTGATGACAAAGGTCATCAAGTACTACTCCCTTGTATACATATGTATGTATATCTATCTATGAGAGAGAGAGAGAGAGAGAGAGAGAGAGAGAGAGTAGTGGTACAATGGATGATAGAGTGCTAGGACTGGTGTCAGGAAGACCTGAGTTCAAATCCACCCTTGGACACTTACCAGCCTGGGAAAGTCACTTAACATCTGTGTCTCTGTTTCTTCATTTGTAAAATGGGGATAATACTTATATCTACCTCTTAGGATTGTTGTGAGGATCAAATGAGATCATATTTGTAAAGCACTTAGCAGAGTGCCTGCCATATAGTAGGTGTCTAATAAATGCTTGTTTCTTTCCTTTCCCTTCTTTATATGACAGATGGGGAAACAGGTTCAAAGCAGTTAAATGACTTGATCCATACTTACAAGTAGCAGAACTGGGATTCAAACCCACATCATCAGATAAACTGTTTTTTTCAACTGCACTACTATGGCTGAATGCGGTTGGCCACATTTTTATGGCCAAGGGAAGTAATATATGCATCTGAATGACAACTACAATTCATGTAAAAAAGGAAAGAACTGCCGACAGAGAAAAAATTGAAGAGCTGGTTTGAATTCATCCCTGACTGCCTGTTGTGAAATCTGTTCCTCACACCATTCCTTAAAATAGGTACATAATTCCAATTTTAAAGATGAGTTATGTATGATTTCATTATTTGCCTAAGATGATAAGTATCAGAGATTAAGATTTAAGAAAAACTCACACAATTTTTTTCTGGTGTCTTAGTATTATTACAGTTTCTTTCCAAAAGAGTAGGTGATGCCATTACACCAATATTCAAGTTTGTGAGTAACTAGAGAAAAATAAAGGTATCAATACCTAGCAATGTCATCAAAGGACCCACATACGCCTTTCATGATTCTATATGTGGGTGGTGGTCGTGATGTCTGGTCTTAGGTGACTCAAGGAATCAATTGTAGGCCTTTAAGATAACACATAATTATTACATGAAAAAGGATCTTGGCATTTACTTATAATTTTTTAAATCTCAGTATCATTATTGATTTTAGTTGTAATATTAAAAATAATATACACTCTGACTATGGTTTATTTAAAATACCAGTGAGTAGGATTGACATAAGGTAAGTATATATGTATGTCATCACCAGTCATTATACTAATATGGACTAATGGACTAATCCTTTCCAGGCATCCTGGTGTGATGATATTGTCTTTATCACATAATTTTTACCTAAGCAGATCACTTTGAATTTCAATATCTTGGTTTCCTTATTTAGTATTGCATAATAAGCAACTAAATGACACATTAGATGAAAGGCTAGACCTAGAGTCAGGAAGATGAGCAGAAATCCAGCATCAGACACTTTGCTGTGTAACCTCTATCAAGTCACTTAATCTTTGTCTGCCTCAGTCTCCATATCTGTAAAATGGGGACTTTAATAGCACCTATCTTCCAGGGCTGTTTTAAGGATAAAAGGAGATAATACTTGGAGAGATTTTGCAAACCTTCAAGTGCTATATAAATACTAATGATTATAATTAGTATTATTACACAAAAGACAAATCTCTACCACCAGATATGCTTTATGGTTCCTTATAATTTCATTAGAAGTTATCTAAAAGTAGAATTTGCTTCAATATTTCAGGAGACTTTTGCCTTTTACAATTTGGCCTATGGTACTTTACAGCTGACCCCTTAGATAAGTAATAACATCCACTGTAGCAGGGAATTAAACCATTTATTTAATTCAGTTGAACAGCAGAGTAGTAGCCAATATGCTCACTTTTTTCAGTGTCTTTAAAATGATATTCTGTACTAATCTCAAAAACTTTTAATGTCATCCCAAACGAGATTGACTAATAGCCACAATATTTATTTATTTCTCACTAGAAATACTTGTACTAATGTTTGGTAAAGTAATTACATAATAGAAAAATAGGAATGTAGTATACATGTTTATTACTAATAATGTCTTCAAGATTAACACATGAAAAACAATCCTAAATAGAACATAAAATTCTTATTTTATTTTTTGGATTGGATCTGATATATTTGTTATAGGGAACTACTAATGAGGAAAATAATTCTACTAATATAGATTAACACATCCTACAACCTAGAGTCATTAGATTTAATTTTTGTGGTTTTATTGAGGTAGGAAGTTCCTAATGAGGGACTTGTTCTACCGATGCAGGTCAACATCTTCTCTGTTTCTTAGAGGGGTGCCTTGGGCACCAAGGGAAATACTAGCTCTTGGAAATGCATGAGGTTAAATGAGAGGCTAAAAAGGGCTTGCTCAGGGTCACACAGTCAGTATATGCCAGAAGTAGTTCTTAAAAATCAGATCTTTCTGCCTCTAAGGCTATCTATGATAATGCAATACTTCTCAAGATTTACATTATGTATTATTAATACATGTTATAGTTAAAATATACATAATATATAAAGAGTAACATATACTTTTGAATATCAAATGAAATAATCTAAAGCACTTTGCAAACCATAAAACATCACATTATTAAAGCAATTAATAATAACAGTAATAACAAATAGCATTTATATAATTCGTTTAAGGGTTTACAAGTGCTTTATATGTGTTATCATATTTGTTCCTTACAACAACTCTGTGAGGTAGATACTATTAATATCCCCATTTTACATTGGAAGAAACAGGCTGAGAGAGAAGCTGGCAGTCACTCAGCAAATGCCCAAAGCAAGATTCCAACTCAGTTCTTCCTTACTTCAAGTCCAGTGCTCTATCCAATACACTACCTAATTCTCTTTGATTTTATTATTATGATTATATAACACACTAGCATAAATGAACATAGTCACATTTATACATGATAAATCTGTGATTGCCTCAATCTAAGATAATCTTGCTCTGGGAGTTCCATCTACCAATGAAGATTTCTACCATCTTTGATGATAGGATCATAGTTTTACATTTTGATGGGACCTTAGAGGTCATTCATTCAAAATCCCCATAGGATAATAGATCTAGAGCTAGAAGAGACCTCCTAGTCCAATCTATTTGTTTTATGGGTGAAGAAATTGAGTCATAGGAAGGTTAAATGAGTTAACAAAGGGAGAATTTGAACCTAGACCATCTGACTTTGAAACAGAATTCTTTTCTCTGTACCATACTTTACAGATGAGGAACCCAAGACTTAGAAAAGTCAAATGTCTTGCCCAAGGTCTCACAGGTAGTAGTTGTCAAAAATAGGATTCAAGCACGGATTTTCTGATTTAGTAGATAAGCTTTAGGGAGCTCTTAGGTATCTTCAGCCTCAATAAATGACATGATCCAGGTCATAGAGCTAGTGTTAGATATGGGATTTGAGACTAAGCAGCCTTCCTGATTCCAAGCCTAATTTATTATACACCAGCTCTCACATACATGTGTGTATACATATATGTATATATATATATACACTTGTGTATATATCTGGGTATAGCATTATGAGACAAATATAGCCCATTATTACATACCTATTTATATTTTTTAGTCTTCTTTCAATTAACTTCATAATTTAGTTTAAGAATTTTAAATTAGTTATTGATTGATCATAATTATTTATTCAGCATGCTATCGACATCATTTTTGTTTTTGTTTTATTGTTCTTCCTCTTTTCATTTACTACCTTTCAGGGACACAATCACGTTGGAGGGCATCCAATATATAGCAGTCAAAGTTATGTGAAATAACTATTTTCCAGGTGAAGAAAGCTAAGGAATTCTATCATCTGATGCTTCTTTAAAGAAAGAATGAATGAAGAAAAAGAACTGAATATAGACAGATCCTTCTAAGGGGATCATGGCGAGGGTGTTTTTAGCTTTCCATCTTTCTCTACTCCACATTAACTAACTAGATGTCACCTGGGTGTACAGCTGACTGGTAGGAGAAAGGAAAAGCCAGCCAGCCAGCCAGTCACCTAGTGAGTAAACAGGCAGGAACTACTGCTAAATTTGTTTTCATTTCTTTGAAGTAGATTCACTAGAACCAGCATCATCTCACAAAGGGAAAAGTGTCAGCCAGTCTTGAAACAGTAAACTTGTCTGGATGGAGGAACTTCACTAAAAAGGGGAAAGAGGATCAGGATAAGGCCACACACTGTTAATACCTAGAGCTTTCTGTTCTCTGTAACATCTGGAAACAGAAAGTATTTTCAAATATTTTGCCCACTCTACCACTGGATGTGCCTAGTACCCTTCTGGTCCTCATTCTATGACAAAAATCTGCGTATGGGAAGAATTCTAACTGCCTCTCAGAGCTCAAGGATCATTCAAGTCCGGATGTCAGTTTACCAGTCAGACAGAGGAAGCTTCCTCTGACACTCTCTGTACTGTACAAGTTTTATGAATAGAGACCTTCATTTGCCTGTACTGTACAAAGCCATTCAAAAGCAATGAAATTTGGTCAAAATAAGAAAGAAATACTTTTTTAAGGAAAAAAGGAGGGTTTGAAAGGATTGCAAAAGATGATTGTGCTAAAGTACTTTTACACAGGTTTGTTTTAGTTCTCAATTGTCCAGTCACATTTAAGCAGGTCTCTTACTGTGAAATATGATAACCTTTCTTTTCTCTGTGTTCTTTCTCTTAAATTAATGGCACTGTCTCTAATTCCATGCACAGCAAGCAAAGAGTTTAGTTTACTAGATAACACCAGGTCTGGTAATCGGCCAATGGCAAAAGAAGCACTAGCCAAAAGAAGTAGGAGGCCAAAGACTTCACCTGAGAAATAGCAGATATTACTCTTTTTAATTGTTTTTTTCTTTGTTTTTTTGACTCTTTTAGGAAATATTAATAACCACGTTGAGTTCTGTCACTAAAGGATAAAAGAAGGGGCTTAAGTGAGTGGAGAACTAATTATGCTACAGAGAGCCAGAAACCGTCATGTTTTTGCATGTAGGTGGAATAAATATCTTTAAAGCTGATTGTTCATGAAGTGGCAATTCAGATGCATTCCAAAACATCAGGAGGCTTTCCAAAACACTAAGATTTGGACAAAATCATATGTTACAATTAGAAGAAAATGTCTCAACCTTGGGGTACTATTTGATACACTTTTAGCTGTCCACTAATGGGGAGCTCTAAAGTTCTGCCATTCTGCATGATAGGATGGAGAATGTGTTCCACAGCATCTCTTTAGAACTTCTGCATATACTTTTCTTGACTAAGGAACAAAATTCTTTAGTCAAAATGAAAAGTGTCATTTTCCCTCATTACTTCCTATATCAGGTCATGTTTCCCCAATAGGAAATGAGTGAAGGGTAAGAGTAAAAATGAAACCCAAACTGGCAAAATGGCTATTTGCCTTTGTCCCATGTAGTCCCTGGACTCCACCCCGGGTCCTTCACATTTGATAGATCGCTAAATGTGTAACTAGCAAAGATCTGGGTTTGATTCCTGCTTTGAAACTTATGAGACTACATTACCTTAGGCAAGGAAGTCACTTAGCTTCTCTATACCTCAGTTTCCTCATCTATAAAATAGAAAAAAAAATAAAACAAGTAATACCTACTTCAGGGAGGTGTCACGAAGAAAAAGTAAGATAATTATGCAAAGTTCTTTCCAAATGTTAAAGGGCTATAGAAATGCCAGTTATTATTGTTGTTTAGCGATCAATCAACAAGCACTTATTAAAAGTATTGGGAATACAATTATGAAATGACTTTTGATCATAATGATTATCATCATCATTTCATTCTCTTCTGGAATTTGCTCCTTACTGTGCAATAGATGACTACTTAATATTTTTTTGTTGTTGTTACTTACCATAGGCCTTTTATGTGACTGAATAATCAGATGTCTTTAGTTATAAACATTAGCTATTCCTCTTTGAGACCTAGTCCTTTGTTCTGAGAATAATGAGGTTGTTACTTTCAGCTGAAAAGTCACCAATGGTGCAGATACCAGCTCTTGGAAATGAATTTCGTGTAAAATATTGTAATACTAAAAAATGAGAGGCTAATTCCTCCTATTATCATTTCCTCCAAATCCCATAACAGGAAACATTCACTAAAAGCTGGCCATCATCCTTGTTACATATAATATGACATTCTACTGAGTGAGGGTAAGTAAAAAGGTCCTGAATAAATTAAACATCCATCAACTCTTAAGTTGACAAGTAGACTTACATACCATGTATCCTTGACTGTTTCCTTTAGTCCCCAAGAATGTGACCCATATTGGATCTCACATAATCACTTAAGACCTCTCTGAGACATATAGTATAATATAATGTACTTAGCCATGTTTGTGAATTACCCCCTTGCAAGACTAAGTTACACAAAGGTCTAAATGAAGTCTTAATCTAAACTTTGAATGTCACCAAGTGCTTCACACAGTGCACACAGGATACTGTTAATAAATATCTACTGAACTGAATACATTCATCATCTTAAAACATCTTGTCTAACTGTAAGGGAGGTATTGAAACTAACTGTGCATATTACATATTGAATCTAAGATTATGAGCAAATATATGAGTAAACATAATAAAATACTTTCTATTTAGTTGTAGTATAATCTTTTATAAGCTGTTAGGTGGCCCAGTGGATAGAGTACCAGCCCTGGGGTCAGGAAGACCCAAATTCAAATCTGTTCTCAGATACTTATTAGTTATGAGACCCTAGGCAAGTCACTTAATTCTGTTTGCCTCAGTTTCCTCATCTGTAAAATGGGCTGGAGAAGTATCTTTGCCAAGAAAACCCCAAATAGGATCATAAAGAGTGGGACAAGACTGAAATGACTAAATAATAACAATAATCACAGTCTTTTAGAAACACATTGGTAGATCTATTTAAAATTGGTAGAAATATTGAAATTCTACTTAGAAAAAAGTAGCTACATGAATGACTCTAAAATAACCTTTGTCTTCATTTTTATGGTTTTCATGTAAGATTTTTTACTGGATGTTGGGTCTTGATTTGTCTTCTTAAAATAGGAACCTCTCTTAAACTAAATACAAATCTAGTTAAGATTTGGGCATCCAACTAAATTATAGATACACACACATATACAAGGGCCTTTCAGATATGTTGTTCAGAAAACCTGAATATTGGTCTCATAGTTTCTAGCTTTAAAACAATAAGGGACATCAGAGGTCATTTAAGAAAGCATTTATTAAGTACCTATTATTTGCTATGTACCATACCAAGAACTTTACAAATATTATCCCATTTGATCCTCACAACACCTTGAGGAATTGATGATATTATTATCCCCATTTTACACTTGAGGAAACTGAGGCAGGCAGAGGTTAAGTGACTTACTCAGGATTACATAACTAGTAATTTCTAGAGGCCAGAATCCAATTCAGGTCTTCCTGACTTCTGGCCCAGATCTCTATCCTTTGTGCCACCCAGAAGCCTATCATCAAATCCAATCTCCTCATTTCATAGAGGAAGAAAATTAGATCAGAGACATTCAGTAATTTGCCTAAAGTAACAAGGTGTCATGTGACAGACCTGGGATTTAAACATTAATCCTTTTTTATCCCCATGTAAATGACAAAGATAACACAAATAAATTTATTTTCCCAAATTTCATAGGATGCTAAGATCATAATTGTATAACTGGAAGGGACCTTACAAGTCATTAAATCTAACTCCATCATTTGATAGAGAAAATAGTGTGATAACAATAATAACAGTAACTAATAATAGCATATATATCATTTTAGGGCTTGCAAAGCACTTAACAAATATTTCATTTTATCCTTACAATCAAGAGAGATAGGTGCTATTATTATTCCTATTTTATAGATGAGGAAATTGAGGCAGACAGAAATTAAGTGACTGTCCCAGGGTCACTCAGCTAGTAAGTGTCTGAGACCAGGATCCAACTCAGTTCTTCTGACTCCAGGTCCACTGAACCACCTGGACAGGATTCTTAGTTTCACCTCCACCACATTGCCTCCTCATCTGTACAATATAGGTATTGGGCATTTAGCCTTTTTGCATTTAAAAATACATACTTCTCTGAATGAATCAAACCTTTTCATTAAAATGCACATTTTAACCCAGTGTTTAAAACCTGATTTTTAATAGTATTTCAGATACCCATCTGTGTTTAACTAAACCAATAGGGGGAAAAAGCTCATTTTCTCATCTCAACATCCAAAAGGCAAATCTCTTTTCTCTTTGAAACACTCTGCTTTTCACAGCACAGACCATGTCTCCCAAGCTTGATTTAATTTGAGTGAGCTCATTATCACTAACTAGGCAGCACCTCAGTAAATTAGCCAATGTTAAGAGGATTTTTTTTCCTCAGAAAAGGAGAGAGCTTTCCTGAGAAAAGAAAGCCAACTTCTTAGTCTTTTTTGGCAGATAGAAATCCTAACCCCCAATCTGAAAAGGAGTCATGTTTGCCTCAGTGTATTTTAGGGATAGCTTAACTGCAACAATATCGTGGTTTTTCTATTTTAACTGTAGCCTTGCTGGAATCACTATTTTGTCCAAAATAATTAAATAATTTCTAACCAATGTGTATGAATATGTTCATATATAATTTATGTTTATTAGGTTTCATATTTTTCTCAACACTCATTTTGTACAACCTTTATTAAAAAGTATTCATGGTGCTTTGCACATAGACTATTTCAGTGTTTGTGGCTTTTGCTTAATCTAAAATTAAATACTAAGGTATTAAATAATGAGTCATATCAGACTACAAATATTTAGCTTAAGAGCTCATTGACAGGATATTTTAGGGTAAAATGGCCTGTCATGCTTTACTCTATATGCACACCATTGAATTTAACTGTGTCAATCTATACAACTATTCAGAAAAATCCTTCAAATAGGCAGACAATTTGGCTTCATTTCTCTGGTATTATACCAGACTTTGTCAGTTCTTGGTTTGGAAGAAAAATAGGAAAGCAAAAGTATAAAAATTCCCTAGTATATGTGACATTGATAATTTGAAGTATGATCATAATCTTAACTGCATTCTTTTAGGCAAATTCCTGAAGCTCTTTTAGTAAGATCAGAATATGAACATATACACACATATATGTGTATGTATGTGTGTATAGATGTTTATACATATATATATATATATATGGAGAGATCTATCTATATTATACACACAGACACCCACACCCACATATATATGCATATATAATAGATATAGATATGTCTAGATATATATCCTGAAGAAGACAGGACCATTTCACCTGCTGATCCCTGGGACTCAAAAAAATGTTCAGCAGGAATGACTAAAATTTATGCATACACTTGGAGGGATGATTCCCATAGATTTGATAAGCTCAGTTCTTCATTTTCATTCTAATGAGTTACAGTTCATAACTGTCTAACCTTTGAATATTATCATTCTAATAAACAAGGAACTGACTCAGTCCCATATATAAAAGGTGAAATAGTCTAACTTGACATAAAGAATGACATAATAAATATAAACCCACTCATATATTATTTCAAAAGTATAGACTGAATTCAATAAAAAACCATGAAGAAAATTTCCAATTTTATAAAAAGGACACACACACATATCCCTATACATATAGAAATAGAAGAGTGACAAAAACAAATTGTGTGTGTGTGTGTGTGTGTGATTTATGAATCATTGCTGTAACTTCACCCACATTGCTTTACCAAAAGAAACAAAACACTTGGACATTAGTACAAGTAAATACCAGGGGGAACTTTAGTATTCTGAAAGTAAATATGGCCATGTTAAAAAAAATTCCTAAAAAAGTGATAGAATAACAAATTATGAAATTAAAAAAATTAGTGACAAGTTAATTAGAACTAAAATTATTAACTTCATGTCACACCCTCCCCATCAATCTCTTTTCCCCAGACCTTTCTACCATACTGTAAGGAACCTTGGGTTCCTAAGGAACATTTTAAAAGAAGCTAATTCTTACTCTTACTCAGTGAGCTCTTCTAAATGTTTTTATTTTTAAAACAAAAAAGAAAATGCAACAGTGTAAAAAGAAAGCCTTACAAATTAAAAGAATATATCCACTGTTCTAAAATTTCCTCAAGTTTAGCTACAAGTTTCCATAGAATGATGCTGTCACAGTGTTTCTATTAAAAGTTGGTGTACAATTCTACCATTTTGACTTGAGCTCAAAACCCAAAGGCTAACATTAGCATTGCCCACTAGGGTGTCTATCCTTTCACCAACAGTGGTTTACTTTTTCATTCCTATTTATTTGGTAAATGCGGTTCAGACATTAATGGCTACTTTTTGTTATCTTTGAATATTTATTTAAAAAAAAGATGTCTGACTAAAAGATTATGACTAGGTAAGTATAAAGTACATATACTATTTTAGGCAATTAGTAACTAGTAACTCTGGAAAATCAATAGAAAAGTCATACAAAAAATTCACTAAACTATTATGTTAACTTCAAGACATTTCATCAAATGACAGATAGAAAGCCCACTAAATCTGAACCCTGTAATTTTCTATTTCTTGAATTGATTTGCTTTGTAAAAACAGGAAAGTTCCCCCACCTTTTTTTAATAAATTTCTTACAAAGATTGTGGGCAGAAGGTGTGATTCTACACATTGGTAAATAGAGAAAGGGAGGAGGAAAGATAAGAAGGGACTTTGGAAAGCTAATTTTCATTCTAATCTTAGAGCCTGACAAAGAAAATGAAATCTAAATAGTATAAATAAGCACATGTGTCTTCAGTTTAACTGTTCCTGAATTCACACAAAGATGTGGCCAGAGCTTATGTTTCAGCTTTGCTTTTACAGGGAGGGAAAAAGACTTAGTAGCTGCTTTCATGAAATCTTTCTTTTTAATCAAAGGCTGCAATTTGTGGTATGCTAGGCCACATGTTGGGATGGGGAGTGGGAAGGAAAAGATCTGTAGTGAATGCCTTAGTTGAGTCCTATATTCTCCAACATCACCCTCCCTAGACTGATTAGTGAGAGTTCATTTACAGGGGTAGACTCTTCAATCCTAATTGGTAAATAAAACCAGCAGGGGGCAGAGCTGCTAACTGCTTTGACAGTATCCAGCTGATGGCCAGGTACAGAAAGAACAGCCCGAAAGGAAACTTTGACAGTCAGAGCTGCTAAAATTTTCTCCATTACGTTTTTTGCTGAAAATGTGGCACGCTGAAGGACTATGTCTCTTCAATCTTTGTAAAATTCCTTTGGAAGATCCCAAGTCTCTCTAGCTGGCCAAAAGCTGGATTCACTAAAGCCCAATTTCTTTTAACTCCGGAGGAGTGATGCACGACACTGAATAGTAACCAAGTGAAGTCGGAGGCAATAAACCAGACCATGTGTTCATGTATGAATGTAAGTGCATAAATGTATACGTGTGTATGCACACATATAAGCAGAGCTACATGTCATTTGTTTTACGGAGTGCAGACGAGGCATCTCCAGAAGCCCAACAGCTGGGCATTGCTTGTGGGAGCGCAACATTGTTACAGTCAAGACCCTCTGCCAGGATCCCAGGTTTCTGCGGGAGCCTTGAAATCTGAGTTTAAGTTGGGGCTCCTACAAGTGCTGCTTCTTTCTCCAGGTATGTGGCAAGGGCAGCCCTCCTGGCTCATCTTCCTCCCTTTTCATCCTTCCATCCTTGTCACCTTCTCGGGGCCTTTCTCTACCCCACCCCCCAAAAAAGGATTGGGATTGCTCTCTTTGCTGTCTGCTCTTTACTGAAATCAGCTCTCACTTAACTCCACATGAGGAACTGAACCCTGCTAGCCATGTCCAAGGACACCTAACGGACCACTCCTGCCAGGGAAAAGGCGGGGAGCTGGGGAGGGGGCCGGGCAAGTGAGGGGGAGGGACATAGCTCTCGCTTCCTTCTGCATAGACAAGGCTGAAGTGTTCTGAGTAGGTCCTGTCACTGAATTGTTGGTTTTGCCACGTAGGAACTTTCCCCCTACCTCTCCTCCCCCCTTACCAACCTAGTGTACCCCCTCCCATTCACTAGCCACTCACGCTTCCCCGCCTCCTTACCCCCAGCCCCAATTTCCTGCCGAATTTCATCATTTTCAGGGAGAAGTACACCTCCAATACTGGGGGATTAGGAGCATGAGGCTGGTGGTCTAATTAGTAGAAGAGGGGGGAAGATCTTAAAGTTTTTGAGTGGGCACTACTCTGGGACTTTGTTTTAAAAAAAATCCTTTCTTAACAAGAATCTTGTAAAATCATTTCCACTTAAGCGTTTTCGCTAAATGTCAATTTCCTGAATCTGGAGGCGCCTGAATAGCTAGCTATTCCTCCATTCTTCACCTGTCTCACATCACCAAATGGCAACACTTTTTCCTTTATTAGAGACAAGGAAAGTTGTCAAGGTCCAGTCTAAAGTCTCTCTCTCTCTCTCTCTCTCTCTCTCTCTCTCTCTCTCACACACACACACACACACACACACACACACGAGTTTTATTTTAAATTATCTTCAGCGTGAATCTGCTTCAAAGTGTTCAAAGCAACATGTCCTAAAATAAAAGCTTCGCCCAACTCTGTTTCGTCCTGGAGGCAGTCTCTCTGCCTTTCAAAGCACCTAGAGATTTGTGGAATGGTCATCCTAGGTGGAGACAGCTGGGCTGAAAAGTAAGCAAGTAGCATCCTGGCTAGTTTTCTGACAGTTCTTTCTTTGCTTCATACTGTTCCTTTCTCCTGCACTCTGAGTACAGAGGCTCCTGGCAAAAGGAGCCACCCCCACCCCCAATCCCATCTGATGCCCTCCAGTTCCAACTTTTCTCTTATCTGGGCAGCAGTTACAGTGTGGTCTTTAGCTCAATTTGAGGAGAAGAATAAAGAGTCAAAACCCATACCGCCCCCCCCCCCCAAATCTCCTTCTGTCTCTTACCTCCTCTGACCTCTGCAGCTTGGAAGATGAAAGTTATTACGATGAAGGTGGTTATCGTGGAGTCCCAAAGCCACCTTTTCGTTTTCCACCTTGTGGACCAACGCTCCATCTCCAGGATCCGTCAGGGTCCACAACTGTAACCTGCACCCACGAAGCTGCAATTTTCTACCCACTTCGTCCCTTCCACCTATCCTCAGGGATGATTGCTACACAGCCATTAGGGAGGGAGAGGAAAAAAAAAATTAGAAAAAAAAATTGGGGGGTAAGCGTTAGTTGTTGGTGGTAGTTTCTTTCCTTGTCTGTCTTTTCTTTTTCTTCTCCCTCTCCAATGAATGGCCAAGCTAAGTCAGGTCCCTCAGATCCGTCCTCCTCGGTGCCCAGCCTTCAGACTAAGGGCAGACGAGGGGCTTTAATCAAAAGGCGAAGAGCACTGCATGCCCCTAAACGCTTCATCCCGTCAGAGGGCCGGCCGAGAGGCACCAGGAGGCCCCCTCCACTCCTTCCCCCCACCCCCCTGACCACCACAAGACGAAACTGACAAGCGGACTGCAGGTCAGAATCCAATCAAACGCGTCTCCTGGCAGCCCCGAACCCGCCCTCCATCCCTTTGACTGAGAGTCTTTACTCCAGGCTAGCCCAGCCCACCGATTCCCCCCACCCCACCCCCGCCCAGACTTCCCTCCCCTTTCCAAACCCCCAAGAAGAAATGGGAGGGGGATAGGGAGGGCGTCTGTATGGTTCAAGCACTTTGGGAATGAAAGGAATTGCAGGAGAGGGCAGGAGCCCCGGGAGTTTTGCAAGGAGCCTCTGTACTCAGGAACTGCTACTGGTGTACTTGTTCGCGGCTCATCTGCAGGGGAGGAAAAGGGGGAAAGAGAGGAGGGGGACAGGGACAGCGAGAAGAGAAAGGCGGAGAGCCAGAATCAGATCTGCTACAGTGGCCCAGCACACACACGCAGACACGCGAGTGCGCGCACACACACGCACACACACAGAGCTTCGAATGGCAGGACGGTGTTTGAGGGGGCTCCTCTTCCCTCCTCCCCGCCTCCCTCTCCACAGCTCTTGAGATTTTCCTGGGAACAGGGAAGAAAAATGAAGGAGGTTATGTTTGGCCTGTCCAGAATCGAGAGGTTAAAAATATAGGACTGTTGAGAAGAAACCGGGACATGGACTTGGCTGGACTAACTGACCTGAGATCTTGGAACTAGCATTAGACGATCCCATAAGGTTCTTCTCACCGAGTCAAGGAGTCATTGAGAAGTCGGGGAAAAAAAGAGGTTTAGGGAGTTAGTGGAGAAGAGATGGGCAATTTTGCTTCTGTCTTGCTTTGTTTGGAGGGCAGAGGCTGTGCATTAGGTGGGTCGCGACCCCATGTGAGGTCACGACCTGCAGTTTAAGAAGTGCTGCGTGAGTGAGTGGAAAAAGTTTAAGAAGTCCTGCGTTAGGGGAGTGGGTGGCGAAGAAGCTAGGCACTACCCGGGCAAAGCTTCAAACACCTGTCCCCACCCCTGGGAACAATGAAAGGTTGGTTGGCGGAAGGGGGTGGGGGGGTGTCGTGGAGGGTGTGGTGGTGGACTGGAAGCTTTCTAATCCTAGCCCACGTCCTCCAGACAAAAGAATGGTAACTCCAATGACTCCAGGTAGCAGATAAAGATTAAGGGTGGGTTTCTTGTCTCACCTATGTTCATCAGCCATAC
Organism: Petaurus breviceps papuanus; assembly: GCF_028583685.1. Classification (NCBI taxonomy): domain Eukaryota; kingdom Metazoa; phylum Chordata; class Mammalia; order Diprotodontia; family Petauridae; genus Petaurus; species Petaurus breviceps. Next base: position 55,330,911 of record NW_027185798.1, on the reverse strand, counting down.
TACCTAGAATGTCTGTCGCTAGCTCATAATCCTGGAAATTTAGGCAAAGGGAACCATTGAAGTCCTTAGTGGAGATGCCCAGGCTAGGAGATGGGAAGGAGATCATGGCTCCCATAGAATGAAAGAAAAAATAAATAAGGTTCTTAAAATCACAAAAAATGCTTAAACACAGCAACGAAACTCATGTAATCGAGGGTATATCAGCTGCATGACTTTATTTTTTTTCCTGGCGTTTTGAAATAGTGGATAGAGAGTAGGCCTCAGAGTCTGAAGAACCTGGATTTAAGTCATGTTTTTTATATATACTTGTTTTGGGATTCTGGTAAAGTTGCTTAACTTCTCAGTCTTCTAGGCACCTAAGACTATACATTGTAAAGTGCCAGCCTACATTGGTAGGAGTTTCATCACCAAGGAATTCTCTACAATGACATCACTGATCTGGTCCCTTTCCCTAATAGTCTTACAGACTAGAGAATCTTAACCTGGGGTCAATAGACTACTAAGGCATCAGTGGATAGATTTCAGGAGATGAACAACCTTGCCGGGAGGGAGCAGAAGGAAATCACATTTTAATTTCAATATAATTGGTTTCTTTGTAGTCCTATATATTTTCTTTTTGCTTTTTTTTTGGAGGGGCATTTGGGGTTAAGTGACTTGCCTAAGGTCACATGGCTAGTGTTTTGTGTTAAGTGTCTGAGGCCGAATTTGAATTTGGGTCCTCCTGACTTCAGGGCCAGTGCTCTATTCACTGCACCACCTAGCCCCCCTAAATGTTTTTTTTGCTTTTTTAATATATTTTCTTTTATGCATTTAAAAACATAATTCTGGTAATGTTTCCATAGGCTTTAGCAGACTGCTAAAGGGGTCTATGACATATATATATATATATACATATATATATATGCATTATATATATATACACACACTAACAAAATGATAAAAATCTCTGTTCTACAGCTCTTATTCTGGATGTTGACAGGGATTCAAAGTCATAGTCATTCCAAACTTTGCTGCATTGTTTGAGACACATAAATTTCTGTATCTTTAATGCCTTAAATTGTCAAGCATTTGTCCCAAAAGGACATGATAAAGTCACGTGTTCTTGTGTTATTGTCTATTCTGTAATGCCAGACTTTTTACACACAAGTGAAATATCCTTCCTTACTCTATAAGATGACATCTACTGTTAGGATTATGGAAGTGTTTCAATTAATATAGTCCTTTTTAATGTGGATCTCAAGATTAGAGGGAAGAGGGTATCACATTTTAAGTAAAATTTATTTTAAGTAAAATAAAAAAAGAGCTAGAGGAGGGAATATATCCAACAGAAATTTGGCTTTCTTTGTGTCCCTATAATGTTTTACTTCTCACACCACATGGACACAATTTGGCGTTTATTCCTGGTGTGAAGGCACCCTTGGGAGAGTATTTATCTGTTCCCCAGAAGGCATCTCCTACTGCATCTTTTTGGTTATGTTCTAATACTCTAGTGGATCTGTAATCACAATGCTTTGTGTATTTTCTCTGTAATTAATCAATCGATTAGGAAAATTTTATTGAATTTTGATTAGGTGCCAGTTAGTGTGCTAGATGCCAGGGATAATAGACAGATAGATAGGTATGTATGTATACAAAGAAATTAATAGAGATCACAATTCATTTATGCCTACCCCTTTTATTTGATTAGATTGATTACAAAGTCACCTCTCCAATTGAGTTAAATGATTTCATATTAGACTAATGTTTGTATCTCAGATATATTTACAAATGGCTAAATAATAAAATAGTGACCCTTCTTCCCTCCTTCCTCAGCACTCTTTTCTCACTAACAAATCCAGTCAGTGTCACCATGTTATGTTAAACTTGATTCTCTGTCCAGTTCTCTAGACAATCTTTTCTCCCTTATTATTCTTTCAAATGCAGAAAATAAAAATCCATATAATGATACTATGAATTTTTGATGCTGACATTCCACTGGCCACAACCAAAGTTGAAGATGCAATTTACTTGAAGCAAATGCCCAGAATGGTGGTCTAAATTGTTTCTTGGAGTTTTTTCCTTGGGCCCCTTTAATCTTCTGAATTGCTGAAAGCTCAGGGGCTTGATGCTGGTCCTAAAAGATGGAAAATGATGCTAAATTAGTCATCAAGCCACACCTTTTGGTCACATCTTCAAGCCTTCATAACTTTGAGAAAGGGTTCTTTCAACCAAAGAGTCTTAGATGGATAGAAATATTCTTCCTTCATGTTTTCTAACTCTGTGGGCTGAATTCCTCTGGCTGTTACACAAGCAGACATAACTTGGGCTTGAATCAATTCCCCTGAAAGGGAAAGTAGTAGACTCACTGTAAGGGATTATGGTTGGGGTGGGGGTCCATAATTACTTTATAAAGAAGTTCTAAGAATAGAGTACCCCAATAATATACTCACAGGCATTCAGTAGATGGGAACCACAGTGTGTGAAAGGGTCAAAGGAAGCTAAATAATGGTGTAAAGGAACAAAGTCTCCTTCATACAGTCAGAAGTCACACCCCAAAGAACTTCTGACTGTACTTCAAGAACCAAATTTTCTTACAGTTCAGTCAATTTGATTTTACATTTGTTCAAGGATTTATATCCGGCTGAACACATTCCCTGACATTCCCTTGTACCATAATTACAGTGAAGAACTTTTTAGTTAAATTGATCTCTTTTCAAACTCTACCAAACTAAAAGAAAGGAGATTTCCCCCCAATCCAACAAACATTTATGAAGTACCTGTGCCGGACACTTGGGACACAGAAATAAAACCAAAAGCAGTCCTTGGCCAGAATTTAGCCCAGTGGCTGGCACCTACTGATTGCTTAATATTTATTGAATGACTGGCTACATTTATTTGATTGGGGTTAAGGAGAACCGTTTCATTTTGTTGAATTGGTTTTGATTACAGTGACCGTTTGTGAAAGTGACCCAAAAATTATGTCAATATTTGCAAGGAAGGAAAAAGTCACATTCCATGGAAATATTTTCTAAAAGAGAGTTCATGCAACTCTGATTTGTCAATGAAGTCCTGGTAATCAACCACTGGGGGAACAGAATTGACCAAACCCCATCATCAGTAAGTAGAATGAGAAAAGAGGTAGGCAGAACCCTACCCCCTAACACCCTCCCCCCCAAAAAAAATCCCTCACTCTTGCTAGTAGTGAATGATAGCAGTCCTACAGTATCATGGTCATCATTATTTTTATTATTCTTATTCTTATTTTTCTCTTAAATCTCTAAAGTGATCTCCACAAATATCAGTAGTCAAAACTAAGGAGATGATCTCAACAAACTTGCCTTGATTTACTTATGGGGTGTTAAAAAAAAAAAAAAAGCTTTTGCCCACACCAGAAATCCTTAAAAAGGTCTTAAAGCAAATTGCTTTTGAATGTAATCCCCATGTTACTGTGTCTACTGGTTTGCCTTTCTTGCCCTTTTCTGAACTTTAGTTCAATCATTTGAAGAAAAGAATGACTAAGCAGTTTGACATTCACTTAACAGGACCTCTAATACGTGAGTGACTGCAGATTAGTCTCTGTTTAAATGTTGAGTTGCCTCTTTTAGCACACAGATGGGGCATTGTATTTTAGGCAGTGGGGGAAGGGTTTGGGAACAGAGTTTATTTCCGAAGTCTAACCTAGCTCATAAGAAGCCCACAGTGAGGTTTTCTTATTCCTTGGCCCCTTCCCTCTGACATAGCTTACAGAATTTCACAGGACTAAGAATTTTGCCCAATTTCCATGACACGATACAATCTGCAGCTGAAATGTCTAGTCTGCAGTAGGATGGGGCCATCCAGGACTCATCCTGTTATACAAAACTTAAAAGTAGAATTAAGTAAACCCCCAAAACAGTAAAGAAATTGAATTTAGGCATACTCACGTCTACTAAAATACCCATATGTTGGCTATAGTTTGAGGATTTGTTGGTTTAGGTTTTTTTTTTCTTCTTTGCCATAAACTAGTCTTTTTTAGGCTTAGTTTCTGAGGAAAGGTAGATCTACCTACAAAGGACAAAGAATAATTCATTTAAGGGCCCTGAAGTGCTATGTAGAGTTGCTTGACATTTGTCAAGGAGTATTTTCTGTATTCTTTGGTTTTCTTATTTGTTACATGTAATTAATAATATTAATTAGTCTTATGATGGTCTCCAGAGAATATTTATGTGAAAGCTTTTTTTTTGATGTTGCTGTTTTTAAGCCTTTGCTTCAGAATAGCACTAAACACAATTATTATTATGATTAGATATATTTTAAAAGCTGAAAAATTAGGTATAAATACAAATATAAATTCAAGATAACAGCAATAGCAGTTTTTAAAAGAAGCTTCAATATGATTATAGAGATTGTATTTAATGTTCTTCACCTTGGCTTGTAAAATTAAAGGGATTATTCCCCCCACCTTTCAAAATCAAACTCTTAGAAAAGGATACCTACCCAGGTTGCCTCCAACTTTGATATTTTCCACTTCTCAGTTTTTTTTTTAAATCAGGTTTCTCATTTTATCCCTTGAATATAATTTTTCCTGCCAAAATCACTAATGACTTCTTTATCCCCCAAACCAATGGCCTTTTCTCAGATCTCATCTTTCTTGACCTCTCTCTAGCACTTGATATTACTGACCATTCCCAACTCCTAGATCTCTGCTCCCTGGGTTTTGTAGACCCTCCTTTCCTGGTTCTCCTCTTGTCTTTATGACTACATTTCAATCTTCTTTGCAGAATCAATGACCATGCCCTACCCCTTATGTTTGGGTCTACTCCACTGCTCTGACCTAGACCATCTTCCTACTCAATTAGTAATCTCATCATCTCCTATCTTTCTCCCAAACCCACTCTTTCTCGTATTTTTTTCTATTTCCATCAAGAACATTTTTTGAAACATCCCCATCCTTCTGGTTACTCAGGTTTGCAATCTTTTAGCTGTCTTTGATTCTTCACACTCCCTTAATCACTGATTCTAATTAGTTGCCAGCACTTGTCAATTCTGTCTTTACAATATTTCTGGCATTTATTCTATTGTATAAACACCATAGCTATCACCCTATTTCAATCCTTATTACCTCTTGCCTAGATTATTGAAATAACCACCTAATTATTTTCTCTGCATCCAATTTTGCTCCTCTTTATGATATTCTCCTAATAGCTATCAAATTGATATTCCTAAGATACAGGTTGGCTTATATTACTCCTCTGCTCAAGAATTTTTCAGTTTTTCTTTATTGATACAAGGATATAATACAAATTCTAGGATAATGCAAAGCCCTTCTGAATCTGATTCCAACCTATCTTTTCAGGACACTTACACACTATTCCTCTTCACATACTTTATGTTCTTTCCAAACTGGCCTATATGCTATTCTTTATCCGTGACATTTTCTCTCCCATATTCATGCATTTTCACAGACTGTCCTCCATGCCTGAAAATGCATCCTCTGCATATTGGAAACCCTATCTATAAATATTTTGTTGTTTACATGAACTTTTTTTTTAGCAATAACCTCTTTGGGATATATGCCTAGTAGTAGACTCCAGTTTAAAGGGTTTGGGGGTATATCTGTATCCTTGATACAGATAGAGAAATTAAGGGGAAGGGTGGGATTTGGAGAAAGATAGTGAGATTTGTTTAGGTTATAGCATCATCTCTCTCCTCAACTCAAGTTGGGTTTGAAAGGCCTGTAATTCAACTGCCAATTCTTAAAAGATACCTTTACTAATTGCATGGCTTTTTAGCATTCCCACCTCTCCCATACAGCTTTATATATTTTCTGCATTTACTCATCTGTGTTCATGTTGTTTCCTTCAGAAGAAGGTAAGTTTCTTCAGATCTGGGAATTTGAAAATACTGTATCCCCAGAACCTCAAAGAGGCACAAAAGTGATTAGCTATTTTAGGTCCTTATTAAATGATTGTTGAGTTGATACTTAGTATTAAAATGAAACAATCTTGGAAAAGGAAAGAATTACAGTGACATAGAAGATAAGTGGGTGGCCTTGGAGTTGCAAAGATGGGTTCAAGTTTTGCCTTGATACATTATAACCATGTGACCATCAGTCATTTAACCTGTTCAGTGCCTTTCAGAAATACTTTAAGACAGTAAATTACAGATGAGTTACATGATCTGCATCAATGGAAGGATTTTGATACCCTGATGAAATTGCAGGTCCAGAACAAAAAAATACATATATTATATATGTATGCACATACAAACATATATAAACATCATATGCTATCAAAACTTTTATCCTCCATAATTTGTGGGTGTTTTTGTTCGTCCTTTCAAAGTATAATGAGAACTAAAATACTTTTGAGGAAACTTGAGGTCTCTCAAAACAAAAAATAACAGGTTTCCAGATGCTTGATTGTTTTATCCTTTCTAAAGTGAAATGCACTTATCCACATGAAGCAGGCCCTGATAGACTGAAACCTTTCTCAACAAATGACAGCACACAAATTCCTTCCAGACAACCATGCATTACATGTTCTGGGTGTTCTCCATTGATATAGACTACTTTCTACCATGAAACAAAATGTATACCCATCCAGATACCTCAGGAACCTTTCTCTGCCCTTGTTTTTGTCTACATTTGTCTTTCTGTCTATCTGTTTTTCTCTTCTTACACACAAAAATTAAATAAAGGTGTTACTTGTATCTGAGTTACTGCTACATTTATTTTATGCAATATCCAAATGCATTCATTCAAGGCCACTACTACCAATGATAAGTGTGAGATTTTAGGCTAGTGAATATGGCTGAAATTTCCAAATAGAGTCATTTTATAAAACATCTGCATTGAATAAGTTTTCTTGATGTGTTTTGCAGAGTCCTAGTGTTTAATAACCCTCCCACTCTAATATGTTCTGCCAGTTGCTGGAATGGTCAAATGGTTGCACATTCAAACTCTGGACAAACAATAGATACTAGTTTAAAACTTTTAAACTGCCCTTTGTTTAAAAGAAAATGAATATATCTTGAAGATATAAAGAAAGCAAAAAAAAAAGATCCCCTGGATAACATATGAGTAGAACCCCCAAAAAGCAAAATATAAATTATATGAGTCTTCTTCTTCTTCTTCTTCTCTTTCTCCTTCTTCTCCTCCTTCTCCTCCTTCTCCTCCTTCTCCTCTTCCTCCTCCTCCTCCTCTTCCTCCTCCTCCTCTTCCTCCTCCTCCTCCTCCTCCTCCTCCTCCTCCTTCTTCTTCTTCTTCTTCTTCTTCTTCTTCTTCTTCTTCTTCTTCTTCTTCTTCTTCTTCTTCTTCTTCTTCTTCTTCTTCTTCTTCTTCTTCATTTATTTTACTGTTTAATCCCTAGTATCTGGTACATAGTAGATGTTTCATAAATGCTGATTAGACCAAATTGACTTGAATTCTAGATTTGAAAGGACATTATGGACTTTTAAAACCTTTAGTTCATAATTGTATCATGAAGTAGAAACTTTGAAAATTAGGACCATTTCTTTGTAAACGCTAGATGCAGGGGTAGGGAATCTGTAGCCTTTAGGCCACATGTGGTCCTCTAGGTCCTCAGGTGTGGCCCTTTGGCTGAATCCAAACTTCACAGAACACCCCTGGTTTAGGGATTCACAAAAATTGGGGAGATCAAATTATACCAGAAATCCTAAATTATGCACAAAGTAAGTGAGGTGGCTGATCAATTCATTTCTATTCTTCTGATTTGAACATCATCTCCAGTTTTAAGATTAGACAATTAGCTTTAATATTTTTCCCCTTATGAAATTGACATGATGATTTTCAGTTAGCTTTCAAAATAAATAACACCATAAAACAAGGGAGTATCTGGAGGCTAAAAGTTTTTAAAATTTAGAAATGCATCTTTTTAAAAAAATCAATAAATAAGGAGGCGGAACCAAGACAGTGGAGATAAGCCAAGAAGTTGCCTGAGCTCTCAGTTTCCCTCTGAAACAACATTAAATCAAACCTCTAAATGTATTCTGGGGGGACAGAACCCACAAAAAGGCAGGTTGAAACAATTTTCCAGCTTAAGATAATTAAAAGGACTTAAGGAAAGATTTGTCTCACTTGGGTAAAAGGGGATCACAGCTCAGATGGTATCCAGGCAAGCCAGCAGGAGGCTCTTAGCCTCAGCACAGATCAGCAAAAGAGGCCCCTCAGTCCTGGCTCAGCAGGCTAGTGGCACAGAAGGCCAGCTGTGAGGCCGACAGTTCCACCTCAGAAGGTAAATTACCAGCCAGAGACCCCAGCATAACAGGGAAATTAGGCCAAGTCACCCTAGTGCAGTGGGTAAACTACTAGTACCTGAGGCCCTGTCATGGAAAGCCAGTGACCAGGCTACTGGCCCCCAGCACAATAAGCTTGGAGCAATGCCCCCTGTGGGACATTGTGGCAATAGGGCAGAGCTCAACTGTAAAAAATAAGCAAAAACCCAAAAAAGAGCCTCGATCATAGAAAGCTACTATGGGGACAGAGATCAAAACACAAACTTGGAAGAGGATAACAATGTCAAAATGCCTACATGTGAAGCCTCAAAGGGGAATATGGTCTCAAGCCCAAAAAGTCCTCTTAGAAGAGTTCAGAATGGATATTTAAAATCAGGTAAGTGAGATAGAAGAAAAATTGGGAAAAGAGAGTTATGCAGAAGAATTATGACAAGAGTTAACAGCTTGGAAAATGAAGCACAAAAACTGATTAAAGAGAACAACTTGAAAAAACAGAATTGAAGAAATGGGGGAAAAAATCACAAAAAAAAACCCCCGCTCCTTTATAAGTAGAATTGGCTAAATAGAAAAGGATGTACAAAACCTAACTGAAGAAAATAATTCCTTAAAAATTAGAATTGGGCATGTGGAAGATAGTGGCTCTATGAGACATCAAGAATGAGTTAAACAAAATCAAATGGATTTTAAAAATAGGAGAAAATATAAAATACCTCATAGGGAGGAAAAAACAACTGACCTGGAAAGTAGAGATCCAGGAGATTATTAAAGTAGAGATGCAGTTTATCCAGAAGGGATAATTGAAGAATTATTAGATTTCCTGAAAGCTATGATTAGAAAGAAAGGGGAGGAGGAAGGAGGAAGAGAGAGGGGGGGGGGAAGAGAGAGATAGACAAAGAGAGAGAGAGAGACAGAGACAGAGAGAGAGAGACAGAGAGAGCCTAGACAGCATCTTTCAAGAAATTATCAAGGAAAACTGCCCTGATATCCTAGAAACACAGGATAAAATAGTCATTGAGGGAACCCACAGATAACTTCCTGAAAGAGATTCCAAAATAAAAACTCCAAGGAATATTGTAGCCAAATTCTTGAATTACCAGGTCAAGGAGAACATGTTGCATGCAGCCAGAAAAAAAAACAATTCAAATATCAAAGAGGCATAGTCAGGATTGCAGAAGACCTAACAGATTCCACATTAAAGGATCAGAGATCTTGGAATATGATATTACAGAAGGCAAAGGACTTTGAATTATAACCAAGAATCAACCACCCAGCAAAACTGAGCATAACCTTTCAGGGTAAAAGATGGGCATTTGGGGCAGCTAGGTGGCACAGTGAATAGAGCACCAGCCTTGGAGTCAGGAGGACCTGAGTTCAAATCCAGCCTCACACACTTGACACACTTACTAGCCATGTGATTTTGGGCCAGTCACTTAACCCAAATTGCCCTCCAAAAAGCAAAAAAAAAAAAAAAAGGCATTCAAGGAACTAGGGGACTTTCCTGATGAAAAGACCAGAGCTGAACAGAAAATTCAGTCTTCAAATACAAGACTCAGAAGAAGCATAGAAAGGCAAACAGAAAAGAAAAAAAGTGTTATTCAATAAAATTAAATTATTTACATCCCTATATAGAAAGATGGAACTTGTAACTCTTAAGAACTGTATCTCAGGGGCAGCCAGGTGGCACAGCAAGTAAGAGCACCGGCTCCAGTGTTGAGAAGACCTGGAGATCGAATCCCGGGCTCAGACACTTAGCACCCACCCAGAAACACCTGGCCATGTAACCTTGAGCAAGTTACTTAACCCCAATTGCTTAGGGGCAGCCAGGTGGCTCAGCAAGTAAGAGCACTGGCTCCAATGTCGGGATGACCTGGATCAAGATCCGGGCTCAGATACTCAGCACCACACCCAGAAATAATAACTGGCCATGTAACCTTGAGCAAGTTACTTAACCCCAATTGCTTAAAAAAAAAAGAACTGTATCTCTATTAGAACAGTTAGAAGGAGTATACATACATAGGCAGAGAGTGTGGTTATAAGTTAGATTTGATGTGATGATATAAAAAAATTAAGGCATGGAAAAAAGGATTCTATTGGGAGAAGAGGAAAGAGGGAGGCAGAATAGGGTAAATTATATCACATGAAGAGGTGCAAAAGACCTGTTATAGTAGAGGGAAAGAAGGGAGGTGAACATTGTTTGAACCTTATTCTCATTGGATTTGGCTCAAAGAGGGAATAACATACATACTCAGTTGGGTATAAAAAATTTATCTTACCCTATAGGGAGGTAGGAGGGGGAAAGATGAAAGAAAAGGAAAGGGAGGTTGATATAAGGGAGGGCAGAAGAAAGAAGGGAAAGGGGAAAGAAAAGGAAGTTCTGATAGAAGGGAGGGCAGATTGAGGGAGGTGTGTGGTCAGAAGCAAATCATTGGTGAGGAGGAACAAGGTGAAAGGAGAGAGAAAGTTATAAGCAATGGGGGAAATAGAATGGAAGGAAATACACAGTAGTCATAACTGTGAATGTGAATGGAATGAACTCTCCCATAAAATGGAAGCAGACAACAAAGTAGATTAAAAACCATAATCCTGCAATATACTGTTTACAAGAGACACATCTGAAGCAGAGAAACACACACAAAGTAAAGGTAAAAGGCTGCAGCAGAATATACTATGCTTCAACTGAAGTAAAATTAAAAAAAAATAAAGCAGGGATAGCAATCCTGATCTCAGACAAAGCAAAAATAGATCTAATTAATAGAGACAAGGAAGGAAATTACATCTTGCTAAAATGTGCCATAAACAATGAAGTAATATCAGAAGTAAATATTTTGCACCAAGTGGTGTAACATCAAAATCTTAGAGGAGAATTTAAGTGAGTTGCAGGAAGAAATAGAGAGCAAAATTATATTATTGGGAACCTCAACCCACTCTTCCCCAGAACTAGATAAATCTAACCACAGAATAAACAAGAAAGAAGTTGATGAGGTAAATAAAATTTTGTAAAAGTTAGATATGATAGACCTCTGAAGAAAATTGAATGGGAAGAGAAAAGAGAGGGACCCGCATGGACAAAAATATTTATAGCAGTTCTTTTTGTGGTGGCCAAGAATTGGAAATCAAAGGTATGCCCATTACTTGGGGACTGACTGAACAAGTTGTGGAATATAAATGCAATGGAATACAATTTTGCTTTAAGTAATGATGAGCAGAAAGATTTCTGAAAAATCTGGAGAGACTTACATCAACTAATGCTGAGTGAAGTGAGCAGAACCACAACATTGTACACAGTTACAGCAACATCGTATGATGATTAACTATGATAGACTTAGCTATTCTCAGCAATACAATGATTCAAGAGAATTCCAAAAGGACTTGTGATTGAAAATGCTGTCCACATCCAAAGAAAGAACTATGGAGTCTGAATGCAGATTGAAGCATACTATTTTCTCTCTCTTGTCTTTCTTGTGTTTTTTCCTTTTGTTCTGATTCTTTTTTCACAACATGATTGATGTGGAAATGTATTTAACATGATTGTTTTTGTATAAACTATTTCAGAGTGTTGACTCTCTTGGGGAGGGGGTAAAGAAGGGAGAGAGAGATAAAAACTTTGGATCTCAAAATCTCACAAAAATGAATGTTGAAAGCTCTCTTTACATATAATTGGAAAAAATAAATTTAGAGAATAAGTATTTAAAAATAAACAAATTAGAAAATAATCATCAAATGATCAACACATGTGTGTACATGTTCATGTACATGCACACACACACAGATACACACCCCTCTTGTTATTTTCTAAGATAGGCTCTTATGAAGAAGAAATAAAGAAAAAATTCATCTGTCAACCTTTAATTTTAATCCCATCCCCAGATATGACAGTCTTCAGAAACTTCAAACATAATATGGCTTTACAATATTAAATTCCTCCCTCAGATTGTGTATAAACACTTCTAAAAAGAGTGAAAAGGGTATTGAATAGGACTCAAAATTGTTTAAAAGTACCCAAAGAGGAAGGGATGATGTATGTGTATGTGTGTATGTATGTGTGTGTGTTTGTAGAATAAATGAAATCATAATATTTTGTACATGGCAACACCCAATTTTCTAAAATTGCTTTATGATTGAATCAAAATGTTGAATGCCTGCAAAGTTATAGACAATTTAAGAGAAATCACAGTCCAGTCTTTATTAGTTGACAAGTAGGAGTAGATGTTTAAATATATAGCATATAATATTTATAAGAATTCTCCACATTGGGATGTTTTTATCAGGAGCATCCTAGGCAAGATTCCTATTGGCATTCAGTATCACCAAATATTTTCTATTTGATACTTAACATCCTTCCTTTTGCAGATCCACAAAACTAAAAAAAGAATGCAGAGTAGAAAGTGACAACATCTGGTCCTCCCCATTCCTGGACAAGAATCCCAGATAGATGACAGATACTTACATAACATGCATATTAACTAATCAATAGTCTTTCTAAGGAACTTTAGAGATGGGGCAAATTATCTCACATAAAACAGGCAAGAAAAATTTTTTTACAGTCGAAGGGAAGAGGAGGGAGGTGAGAGGTAGGGTATGAACTTTACTGTTATCAGAACTGGCTCAAAGAGGGAATAATATACACACTCAATTGGGTATAGAAATCTATCTTACCCTATAGGAAAGTAAAAGGGGATGGGAATAAAAGAAGGGGGTGGGGAGTGATAGAAGGGATGGCACATTGGGGAAGGGGGACTATAGTCATAAGCAAAATACTATTGAGGAGCAACAGGGTGAAAGGAGAGAGAGAACAGAATAAATGGAGAAGGCGATAGGATACAGGGAAATAGAGTTAGCAATAGTAACTGAAAAAAAAGAACTTTGAAGCAAGTTTCTCTGTTAAAGGCCTAATTTCTCAAATATTAAGAGAACTAAGTCAAATTTATATAAGAGCCACTCCCAACTGATAAATGATTAAAGTATATGATCAGTTTCCAGATGAAATAATCAAGCTATCCATAGCCACATGAAAAAAAATACTCTCACTATTGAGAGGAGAAATACAAATTCAAACAATTCTTGGGTACTATATATTTGAGGTACCTATAGATTGGGTGATAGGACAAGCATCCCAAGCATCCCCAGGGTTGCTGCCAACACAGTTTCTTGGATCTGCTTTGATAAAGGAAAACAACTCAAAATGGGTTAACAAGCTTACTTTAATCAGTCAGACATATATCGTTTACCTTGTTCAGGGGAAAAAAGTCAGTAGCCTGAACTTCAAAGTATACAGGCAGAATTATCAAGACAGAAACAGATCAAGTAGACAGCTTTCCAAACTGTCCAGCCATTACATCCATACCAAATCAACATCTGGGTTTAAACATCGGGGTTTTTCAAAGCCAGGGGGCTCTGGACAACGGCTTCCCAGAATCCATATCAAATCACAGAACACTTCTCAAAGTGAGCCCCCAAACAAAGCTATACATCAGGGCTTATATAGCCTTCTCCTGGCTCAGAGAATGTAACAACCTTATTGACCCACTGGCCAATCAAGAAGTATCTACTGAAAAACAAGCCTCCCACCCCAGGCTCCAGGTGCACTTTAGCCTAGGGGCAGGGAAGATCTTTAAAATTTACATTCTCATTACATTGAAAAGGTAAATGACAAATGTTGGAGGTGATAATGTGGAAAATGAGACTTTAATGCACTGTTGGTAGAGTTGTGAATTGATTCAACCATTCTGTAGAGCAATTTGGAACTATGCCCAAAGGACTGCAAAACCATGCAAACCGTTTGACCTAGCAATACCACTGCTAGGTCTGTATCCCAAAAGAGATAAAAAGGGGTGGGGGGGAGGACCTATTATGTACAAAAAATATTTATAGTAGTTTATTTCTGGGAGCAAAGAATTAGAAATCATTTTCTAATGGGGATGCCCATCAATTAAGGAATGAATGAACAAGTTGTGGTATGTGATTATGATGGAATAATATTGTACTATAAAAGGTTATGAGCAGGATGCTCTCAGAAAAACCTGAAAAGACTTGCATGAGCTGATGAAAAGTGAAGTGTATTGTGAACAAAGTAACAGCAATATTATAGTATAATCAGCTGTGAATGACTTAGCTATTCTCAGCAATACAATGATCCAAGACAACTCTGAAGGATTTATGATGAAAAATGCCATCCAGCCCCCAAAAAAGAATTGATGGTTTCTGACTACAGATTGAGGCATACTTTTTCTTTTACTTTATTGTTCTTGAGATTTTTGTCTATCTTGTCTTTCACAACATGACTATTATGGATATGTTTTACATGACTATACACGTATAACCTATATCAAATTGCTTGCCACCTCAATGGAGAGTGATGGGTGGGTAGAGAGGAAGGGAGAGAATCTGAAACTCAGTTTTAAAAACAAATGTTAAAAATTGTTTTTACGTATATCGGGGGGAATATAAAAATATATTAAAAAATAAAATCCTTTCTCTCTCTCAAAAAAAAAAAAGCTTTAGGGAAAAGCAACCTTCTGCCATAGTCTAAGTTCTTCTGATTGTTGTTGCTTGTTCTTCATTCTTGAAGAGGACCAAGAACATCAGGAAGGTGATGTCTTGACTTGCAAGTGAATTGGATTTAAGTGAAGCAGGGCTGTGCAAAGTCACCAGCCTCACTCTCTTCTCAAGAGCCATCTGGGTCCACTTGGAAGATATAGATCAGGATGACTGGAGATGACCCTTGATGTAGTAGGAGACCTTGGACTTTTAAGCTAAAGTCTTTCCTAGGTCTCAGTTTGTCTGAGGCAACACCTATTCAATGATAAAGACTAGGTGAGAAATGAGGCAAAAGATAGCCTCTTTCACTTATTAAATAAAAAAAAAGGGGAAATCAATCTGGTAGGGGAAGACCCTCATGGTTTCTAGCCAGAACAGAAATAATTTCTATTTACATTCACTCTGAGCCATCAAAACCCAAACAATGACCAACAGAGGCTTGGACTGGAATTTATTATTGGGCAGTCAGTGAGAGCCAGAGTGATTTGGGTCTAAGGTAGAAAGCATCAGGTCCCCTTTCCCTTCCTCGATTCTCCAGTTTGTTCAAAACTAAATATCTCAGGGGAAGTTAGGTGGTGCACATATATAGAGTGCTAGGCAGAAGTCAGGGAGTCTGATCTTCTTGAGTTCAAATCCAGCCTCAGACACTTACTAGCTGTGTGATCCTGTGCAAGTCACTTAACCCTGTTTTCCTCACTTTCCTCAACTATAAAAGTGAACTGAAGGAAATATCAAACCATTCCAATATCTTTTCCAAGAAAACTCAAAATGGGGTCATGAATAGTGGAATACAACTCAAATGATGGAAAAACAACAATTGATAGTCCCTTGACCCCAACTCCCTTTATCATCTAAGCTACCCTCCCTTACGTGCTCTTCAATTTGCCAATGCCTTTAATTTCTAATGCTCAGTTTTAATAGATTTCCATTTTTGTATTGAGTTAAATTCCCATTCACATATTACTTTCTCTAATAACTTGTAAATTTCTTACCTTGTAATATTATAATTATGCATATTAGTTATAGATAACTATAAGAAATGTGTCTCCTTAATAAATCACAAGCTCATTCAGTAAAGGTTCATGCTTCTGTTGATTGTTCCCCAAAGATTACATGCTTCCTAGTTTATTTTAATATAAACTAGTGTACAAATAATAATTTTGACAATTTATTTTTAAAATAAATCTGTATAATTTACTTTTAAAAGAACCCTTATTATGTCCTAAATAGATGTTTATGATGTCATGCTTGAAGATTTATTAAGATCACAAAAATGATGTTACATTATTTGGGAGTAACATGGGATGACTTTGAACATACTCGTTTAAAATTTTTAGTTCTAGTTTAGTTTTTTAACTAAAATAACCCATTGATTTAATTATCAAACTCCCTAACTATGCTATTGCAACTGCCATATTATTTATCTATTTCATGATGTATGAAAAAAGTCACAAAATAACTTTGAAAACTTTTTGATAATATATCCTTATTTAAGAAAAATAAAACTTGAATTTATCAGTTGACCAGTATTTAACATAGTGATTGGCACATACTAGATCCGACAGTTAACATCAAGCCCAGACTTAATAAATGCTTGTTGACATTTTGTTCTATACTATTTTCTAGTGTTCACTCAAATACTTCTTGAGGACTTAAAATGTGAATAATTTAATCCAATTAGGTAAATATTTATTAAAATATATACTATGTACAAAATACTTTACTAGCCACTGGGGATGCTAGATTAAAAAAAAAAGTACTCTTCTACCTTGCGGAGCTTAAAAATCTAACAGAAGAGGGTAGCTAGGTGTCACAGTAAATAGTGCACCGGTCCTGGAGTCAGGAGGACCTAAATTCAAATCCAGCCTCAGACACTTAATGCTTACTAGCTGTGTGACCTTGGACAAGTCACTTAACCCCAATTGCTCTGCCTTCCCCTCTGCAAAACACAAACAAACAAAAAATTATAACAGAAAATTCTTTATGCATAGAAATAAATATTGTTACTGTTATTCAGTCTTTCAGTCTTTTCTGATTCTTCATGACACCATCTGTGGTTGTCCTGGCAAAGACACTACAGTGGTCTATCATTTCTTTCTCCAGGTCATCTGACAAATGACGAACTAAAGCAAATAGGGTTAAGTGACTTGCCCAGGGTCAGGCAGCTAGTAAATATCTGAAGTCTGATTTGAACTTAGGGAGATGAGTCTTCCTGATTCCAAGCTCAGTGCTCTATCCACTGTGACATCTAGTGGCCCAGATATAAGTAAACATCTGGTAAAATATAATTGGCAAAGTAGAAATTGAGATAAAGTCCTCCAGAAATATTTGAGGAAAGAAAAGTCACTTTCTGTCGAACTGCATAAAGAAAGGATTCCTAGAGAAAGCAGCACATGAGCTGATCCTAGAAGGAATATAAAGATTTCAATGTGGCAAGGGAGTAGATTCCAGTCATCAGGGATTACCTATATGAATGAACAGAAGCTGGAGAGTTTAGGACACTTCATGGAATAGTAATAGTCCATTTTGGAAACAGCATAATACTTGTGAAGGAATGGAGTTGGAAAAAAACAATCTAGAAAGGTATATTGAAGCCCAACTGAAATGTGCTTTAAATGCCAGGCCAAGTTATTTTTATTTTATACTAGAGAGAATAGGGTGCTACCTAGCCTGCTAGAAGTAGGGTAATTCTTTTTACACCAGAAATTAAGTCTATTACAACTACAAATCTTTTGGAAGCCAATACTGCCCAGATCTTTTAGGCTTTGATCATGGTGAACTTCGGCAGCTAAATGGTGCAGTGGATAGAGTGTTGGGCCTCTAGTCGGGAAGACTCATCTTTCTGAGTTCAAATCTGGCCTCATTTGGGTGGCTAGGTTGTGCAGTGAATAGAGTGGCTCTGGAGTCAGGAGGACCTGAGTTCAAATACAGCCTCAGACACTTAACACAAAAACTAGCCATGTGACCTTGGGCAAATCACTTAACCCCAATTGCCCTCCAAAAAAAAGGGCGAAAAAAAAATCTGGCCTCAGAGACTTCCTGGCTGTGTGACCTGGATTTAACCCTGTTTGCCTCAGTTCCTCTTCTGTAAAAGGAACTGGAAAAGGAAATGCCAAACCACTTCAGTATCTTTGCCAAGAAAATCCCAAATGGAGTCATGAAGAGTCAGACATGACTAAAACAACTGAACAACAACAACCTATTGAACTTGCAAAGCTGACCTCAAAATAAATTCTGTAAGGTTAAAGAGATTTAATGATATTTTGACAGTTTGCCACTTTTCACCATCTGGAATTGCCAACATGGACCATTAAAAAGTATCTATGTCTCCCAATTTGGGGGAATTTATCTATTCAGTTTTGGCATTCTTATCCTGGGGCAGCGCTATAGTGATTGTTAAGTGACTCAGTAAAAGTTTAATGAGCTAACTATGCCTAATCCACCCTAGACCACAGAACAGATGACCAGATCATGCTTCATATTCCATTCAACAATATACCCTGTCCATCATGCTGCTTTCTGACCTATAAGGATGAAGTAAATCAATACTACCATTGGTCCTCAAAAGGACCATCATCAACTGGATGTCCCATGGATCAGTTTACTAAATCTATGACCATATAATCTCTTCCCAGTCCATTACTTGTTTGTCTGTGTGTGTATGCATGTATGGAGAGAGGGGGAAAGGAGAGATAGAGAAAGACATAGAGACAGAGACAGAGAAACATCTTGAGGCCAGGGAATGCTTCACTTTTCTATATATGTCCCCCAAATTATTGAGCACAGTGCTGTCACACACTTTAACAAATGTCCTTCCTTCCTTTGAGGTTGTTACTTAGAAAGATTATGGTGTCATTAGTAGAAATAGAGAGCATAGGGGCAAGGATAGATGAAAAATTCAGATAACAATAAAAGACAACTAAAGGAAAGCAGAAGAGATTGGTCTAACCAGATGTGTGAAAGACAAAGTATATGAAAAAATACATATTGCCTAAACTGTGAAATTTGGCCGAAGGGGAAATCGACTTATTCCATCAATAAACATGAATGGACTCTGACAAACTAGAATATATCCAGAGAATTACAACTAATTACAATGTTAAGGCATTGGATTCCATATTATATGAACCACAGTTGAAGGAATTGATGTTTAGCTTGGGAAAGAAAAGACTCAGGGAGTGACATGACAGTTGTCTTCAAACATTTGGAAGGGTGTCATCTGAAAGATGAACTGGATGGAAATCGTGAATGGTCTCCTTATAAAATTTATGGGTGAAGTATGCCGAATGACAGAATTATACCTAATACTTGACAGTTATAAGGATGAGCTCAGTCTAATAAAATGAACTCCAATAATGATAAACATAAAAGTCTCAGATTTTTAAAAAATGGCACCTGTGCTTAATTTTGGTGAGAAAAATGTTATGTGAAAAACATTTGAGGATTGTTGTGGATTACAAACTCAACATGAGTCAACATTGTGAAATAGCAGTCAAAAAGCCTATGGTGATCGTCTTTTGCACTGAGAGCCATAATGTCTGGAATGGGGGTTGGGGGGAATGCATATGTGGAGTTTTGTGTTCTGATTAGGATGCCACATTTTAGGACAGGTGTTGACAAGTTGGACTGAGTCCAGAAGAGAGTAACCCAGATGGTGAGAGGACTGGAGACCACATCATATATATTTGGGCTGAAAGAACAGCATATGTTTAGCCTGGAGAACAGAAGTTATTTGGTTTTGCAAGAAGATCTAGAATTATTCTGCTTGGTTCCAAGAAACTGAACCAAGAGCAGTGGGTACAAGTTTTAAAAAGGCAGATTTCAGCTTGATAAAAGGAAGAAAAAAAAAACCCAACCTTCATAACAATCAGAGCTGTCCAAAAGTAGAATTAGTTGCTTCAGGATGTAGTGTCAGATAATTGTCTTGTCAAATGTATAGTCTATGTTGCCTCAGAATGGTCTATCATTAGACCAACTTAAACTTACTCAAACATAACCATAATATATGAGGGGAAGAGGAAATGCACACATAAACACATTACCCCATTGGCTGCTTTCCCATTGATTGGAATGCCGGGGAAGACACAAAGATAGGACGTGACTAAATCAAAGATCCCAAACCACATAGCCACATCATGTGTGAGCCACAGAGGCTTACCTGGGAAGATTTCACTCAAAGAACTTCATTTGCCCCACGATTCAACAGATGTGTCCGTTTACTTACCAGTAGCAACCACCTTTCTTCCTCCTTAAATAAATCTCTTTGATTCACTTCACCCACACATATCAATTATATTACTGCCATTTAATGCAGGCTTGCTGTGACTGATTCCACAGATCCTTGTAGCCAGAGTGTTGACTGAGATGCTCCTGTGTGTTCTAATGATTCCTTAGCTATCATAGTACTGAAAGTAGATTTTTTTTTATCAAAATAGAGACCTTCAAACAAGCCTTTTAGGGATGTTCCAGAGGGAATTCCAATTTAGGTACAGGTAAGATTAGGATACCTTTGAGGTCCCTTCTCTATTTAAGATGTGTCTGTTCTCTAGAGTCTAGACCTCATATGGGGTCACAAATCACAGTTTAAAAATTGTTAAAGGGGTTGAAAGTGTAAAAAAGATAAGAAGCCCTGCTCTAGACTACAGACTTTTTGCTTTTTGTTTTTTGGTGGGTTTTTTTGGTTCTTTTGCTTTCTTGCATCCTCAGTGAATAGCATAGTATTTGGTACATAGTAAGCACTTAGTAGGCCCTCAGTAAATGCCTGTCAACTTATTTAACATCCTACCCACTGACTGACTGGCTGATTGAGACTGCAGCCAATACCACTGGTCTGACATTATTGGAAAGCAAATTTCAGGTTCTTATTTCAGAAGTTAAAAAATAAGAAAAAGAATTCCTAAGAAATAGAGCTATGCAATAATGGAATGAGCTTCCTCAGCATATGGTGAATTCTTCATTATAGGATAGTTGTTCCACAGCTGGAAGGGACCTCAAAAGCCAACAAATCCAACCCTTTCATTTGGCAGATGTAACAATACTTCTGGTAGGGCTGGGGCTGGCCTCCTGCAAGAAGGCCCAAGTCACCAAAGGGCCTGAAAGTTCTATTTTTTCCCCTTTCATGGGAAGACAGGAAGCTAATGGAATATCAGGACTGCAGGGTGAGGTAGTTCTCTCTACAATGAGCACCTTTTGAGGATCTCTGGAGGGGAAATAGAAAAGGACAGAAGGAGAAGAGGAGGTGGTGGCTTCTCCTCAGAGACATGGAGGAGCAAAGCAATCCTGGCAGCTGGTGGCAGCTACATCTTGGAATATATCCTCAAACCCAAGCCTCCATGGGCCACAACCTTTGACTGTTAAACAAGTGGAGAAGTATGTAGCTTTGTGTGTGTGTGTGTGTGTTAGTTGTAGGCATTAATTCAGATGGCACTGAGGGGAAAAACAGAACTTGTGTTTCTGACTCTCTTACTCTCTGTCTTACTTCAGCCAAGTCTAACTGGTACCCACCTACTTCTAATTTTAATCTTTAATTCTATTAAAGATTTTTATTATTATTTTCTCATTTTAGCTTTTAATTCTCTTAAAGACTACATGTGACAGATCTAATTTTGCTTCTCAAAAATGACAGTTTTTAACCTTGTCCCAGCATTTCCTGCTGTCCCTTTGTTCAAGTTGTGAGGATATGGGAATGGCATTGGGAGCCAACCAAGAGAGTGGTCTTTCTTAGCTCAGGACCAGGATCCCAGCACCCTAGAATATAAACATGTACCACTCATATGTTTTATAACTATACTTCCAAAGGTAGAATTACTACAAACTTAGGGTCTTTTAAAGTCTGCCTCATGTAATGGTAATGGGATTTGAAGATCTTCCATGCCCCTTGTATTGGCAAGCTGACAGGTACTTAGCACTTAGTTTCAAGTTCATAATTGTGTCAAGTATTAAGACCCAGAACTTGTGAATCCTATGGTGGGATGAACTTGCTGAAGTAGCAGGAAGGGATGAGGCAGGGAGGAGCTAATACCATATATAAGGAGAGGCCCAGACAAGAGAGGGAAGAGATTTTGAGAACAGAACTTGTGGTGGCAGAACTTCTGAGAGCCAGCCAGAACTTCTGCTGAGGACTTCTGCTGAGAACTGCTGGGAACAAGAAGTTCTGGGAGCCGGAACTGCTGGGAGCCAGAACCACTGGGAGCAAACAGTATGGAGGCTGAGCAGCTACCATGAGTGAGGAGAGGAGGATCTTTGCCTGAGGGAGCCTGTTTTGTTTTGAAGGCTTGGGAATGTGCCTATTCACTGAATTAACTATGTGTACCAACTTTGTGGCTACTGTAATGACTTTGACTTTCTGATTTGGGGACTCAGCTTTCTGGTATTTGAATAAATGCTCTGATTCTATCCTCCATGTGGAAAGCTTGTTTCATTTTGTGATTCACAACTACACCGGGCTTATTTATAGTCACTGCGGGTGCTGTGAATATTGCATTGTTGTTACATCTCATCAGACATTTGCCAAACTTAGCTACACAGAGAAGGAAACTGAAACCCAGAGGGTGTGACTTGCTCAGGGTGACATAGGTAATAAGTAGAAGAACTGGGATTAAATCCAATGTCTTCTTACTCTAGTTTGGACACTTTTTCCTCTTTTTTTTTGTCCCTATATGTCTTCTCACTGGTACTCTTCCATTGACAGCTGGATGAAAATATTTTAGAGAGGTCTACTCCAGAATAGATTAGGCTAAATGACTAAGCTCCTTCCCACTTCTAAGATTCTGAGTTCTAATTGCATTTTCAAAACACTTTAAAAATAAATCTGGAAATAAATGTACTTTTTTTTTGTTTACACTTTAGCCTTGACTTGATCTGAGTTCACATCCAAGTGACAATACTCTTACTGGTTCTTCTCCAGGTTCTGGTCTCAGGATCATAGAATATCAGAACTGGAAGAGATCTTAGAATCATCTCATACAATACTGTGATTCTGCAGATGAGAAATGTGAGGTTCAGGGAGGTTACAACAAATCTGGGCAACAGAAAACAGTATTTGAACAGGGAATAGAATTTAGATCTCCTGATTATAAAGGTAAGTCTATGATTCATTATACCACTGTCTCCCTCCAGATTTCTGCTTTCACAGCCCCAACCCTAGCCTGAGACCCTTTTTCCTGTTTCAGCAGAGTCAGCTGGTGTATGGGTGTACACAGTGCAAAGTGTACATGCTTTGTGTTCGGAGCCAAGGCCACAGTGAAGTTGTGTGAGCAACATGGGCAGCACTGCCAGAAACACCTCAGATTCATTATGCATTTGATTTTTAATTGATTTTTGTTCATAGTGATGGGGGACGGGATCCCAATAGGTTCAGCAGGAATTATGATCTAATCTAAGACCAGAAAACCTGCAATATCATCTGGAAAGAATTCAAGGTCTCAGGCTTAATTGGAGTGAGAGTTGTAGAAGTTTATTGTTATGCTTCTATGAGAAGGGTACATGCTTTTACCTTTAAAGGGTAGGACTGCCATTGTCAGGGCTGACCAGATGGGAGGGGCATCAGTGCATAGACAAAGGTCAGAGCTGACCAAGAGGAGCATGTGAATAGATAGTTTAGATAAGATTTGGGCCAGGTTGAAGGAGACAAAAGGCAAGGACAAAGGAGGGGCCAGGCCCAGAAGAAATGAAGAGATTTAAGTAAGAGCAAAGGGGTCGCAGGGTGTTGCCTAGGTGGAGTGTGGGATAGGGAGAAGGGGCAGAGCTCAAGGGTGGGAAAGGACAAATTGCAGTTACAATTGAACAGACTGGTTTTACAAGTTGGTTTCACAAATTGATCTAGACCCCAGGTACCCCATCAATAGGATGTTCAGAAACCTTTTACGGTTGACAAATTTTTGTGACCCAATATGGGGATGTGATGCACAGTTTTAGAAACACTAAATTCTAGATGACAGAAATAGCACCTTTGCTGGTTTACCTCCCTCAAGTATTTCACTCAGATTTATACTTTTCATGCCAGCACCATGAAAATCTACTTGTAACTTTTTCATCATGCTATTTTTAAAATCAAGACCTGAATGATCTTTCAGATCTATTTTGAGCACTCAAATTAAGACTCCCCAACTACTTTCATCAACTGATTGTCCTCTAGCTTTCCAAACTTATTATCATCACTATTCCGATCCTTCACTTTACCTGATTTGATTTTGTTGTTAGCATGCATCAACCTGCCCAGAAAAAGGTTTTCTGCTTCTTCTCTATCAACCTATAGTTTTTCCAGTTCAGAATATATCTTGTCTTTTTCCTGAAAAGTTTACACAAGGTCAGTCCTGTATTCTACATCCCTTATGAAGTGATAGATAGGTAGGCAGATATACATATATAGAGGGACATTTAGAGAGATGATAGATAGAGTATTTGTTAAGTTCTTAGTATGTTCTAGGTACTGGGCTAAGTAATGGGGCTACAAAAACAAGCAAACAAGACAGTCCTTCCCATTAAGCAACTTACAATCAAATAATGGAAGACAATACAACACATATGAGGTAACAAGAAATGGGGATGGAGGGGAAAAAGGAGGAAAGGCATGTTCAGTGGGGCATGGAGGCAAGTGGAGTCTATTGAGTCCTGATTGTATAGGGTGACATATGGTTGAGTTCCTTGCCAGGTGGTATTGGGAAAGGAGTTGGGGTTCAGGAGAGCTGGGCCCTGAAAGTTAGAGATTTAGGAACTAGGGTTGTTATTTTCTACTCACCCTTCTTTTAACCCCTAGCCTCCATAAGAACTAAATCAGGATTATCCATAGAATAGGCTCTTAAGAAATACTTGTAAATGTTTCATGAATGAATCATTGAGCAACTCTGTAAATATGAGCAAATATGATAAAGTATTAGAGCCACTGCAGGAATTCAACCTTCACCAGTCAACAACTGGTGAAGAGTAAAAGTCAGAGAAATGATAGCTTTATTGGTGAAAACCTGTTGGATTGATGCTACACTCAAAGTGGTATTTTAAGAATGATGCACACCTGCATGGTCTAATATTTAGAAACAGGTGGGTTTCTTCTATAAAGACAATTAGGCTACCCCCAGGGGCAGGAACACTTTTCCAGAAGTGAAAATTGCATGTAACAATCTTCATATAACCATTTCCATATACCACAAATCAGTAACTAGTGAATAAGGAAAGAACAAGCATATTCTTCAGTGGGAGTAACCTGCTAATCAATCTGACAGCCACTTATACTCAATTATATCTTACGTGCCTTCTCACTCCCAATGTATGATGCTTTGAAGATCCATTTTCTATACTTAATTGAAAGTAAATAACTTTGGAATCCAATATCAGTTCAAATCTCTTTTGAACTCTTTCCAATACATACAGTTGGGGGCACAGCAGATAGAGTTCTAGACTTGGAATCAGTAAGATTTGAATTCACTTTCTAACTTAGACTCATTTCCTATGTGACCTTGGCAAATTATATAATCTCTGTTGACCTCAGTTTCTTCATCTGTAAAATGGGGATAAGAATAGCAACTACCTCTCAGGTTCTTGTTAAAATGTCATAATATTTTTAAAGTGTCTTGCAAATGTTATAATGCTACATTAATGCTAGTTATTATTATTATTTTCCCCAAATTTAACCTAATTGATCCTTAAGACAACCCTTATGAGGCAATTGTGCCATTTTATAGATTAGGAAACTGAATATAGATAGAAAAGTGAGACAGTCCCTGCCCTCAAAGAGCTTACATTCTACTAGGGGGAGATAACATATAGGATAGTATGGAAAAGGAAGGAATTTGAAGAGTTCTCCCTGGAACCACCATTTTAAGGAAGGACCCAGACCAGCAATCTTTCATTCTCAGGACTTCCATACTTCTATACTCACTACTCTCCCCTTTGCCCCCACACCCATCCCTGCATTTCAGCTCCCTTTTATGCCCTGTCCTCCTGAATTAGAATGCAAGCTCCTGGAGGGCAGGGATTGCCCCTTCTTTTTGTGTGTGTTATATATGGAGTCTTCTGGAAGGGCTAGTTAATTGACTCATATCATCTATTATATAAGTTATAACTTCTTCCATCTTATATGACTAATAAAGAGACTTAAACTCATATCTTCTGATCTGAGGTCTTTCCTCTTAAATATATTGCCTCTCTATAAGCCAAAAGCTTTTGTCATATGAATGTAGATGTTGTTTTTGCATAGATAATAAGTCATTAGTAAATATTAGACAAAAAAATACAATAAAATCAGACTTCCCAAAGAATAAATGCACAGGGAAGCATCAGGTTTACATTACAATAATCTACTTTATTGAGGAATGTTCACTCATAGACTGAAGGTTCAAATTTGTAGCCCACTTATGGCTTAGCTACTGTGTATCCTCATCTCTGCCCTTCTCCCTCCTCCCTAGTATAAGAGTTAGCTCCGATGTTTTGTTGGAGGTACTTGCCAGGCCATAGGATGGGAAGGAAGCAAACATTTATCTCCTAGCAGTGGATGAATGGGGCAGAGGCAGCACAAATACTTTTCACAATGAAATCTTCCAAATCTTTCAAAATTCTTGACCAATATGCTCTTTTATTTTCTTTCTACAAATAAGGAAATTCATGCCTGGAGGAGCCTCAAGGTGACAGACAGAGTAATTTAGTGTGAAGGCTGATAATAGAACCCAGACTTCCTGCCTCCTGGCTGCATATTCCTATCATTTGGTTTCTCTGGCATTCAGGACATCTTCATAAGCATTAAATTCAATTAAAAATAAAACAGAAATCACTGCAAGATTCCAATCTAGTTGAAGAATTGTGAAACTGAGCATGTGTTGATCTTTAGTTACATAAGGATATAGTTTTGCATTTTAATATAGATTTTTAAAATTAAAGAGATAAACGATTCCTCTTTTAACACTTGTCGTAAAAAGTATATAGGATTTTAGGTATTGCTTATTATACATGACCAACTTAAGTATTTAAAGATATTTTATGACAATATTTGGTAATACAAGATGATAAGGAATACTTTTAAAAAAGTATTTCCTCTATTTTTTTCTCCTTTTCCCTTTCCCCCCTCCTTTCCCTCTCCCTTACTTTTCTTCCTCCTCCTCCTCCATTGCTATTGGGATTTTTCTATATAAATAAAATCACAGGTCCATTCCAAAACAACAACAACAGCAACAACAAAAACAAACCATGCTAGATATTGAGAATACGGGGGTGCGGCCAGGTAGCACAGCAAGTAAGAGCACCGGCTCCAGTGTCAGAACGACCTGGAGATTGAATCCCGGGCTCAGACACTTAGCACCCACCCAGAAACACCTGGCCGTGTAACCTTGAGCAATTTACTTAACCTCAATTGCTTAGGGGAGGCCAGGTGGCTCAGCAAGTAAGAGCACCGGCTCCAGTGTCGGGATGACCTGGATCAAATCCGGGCTCAGATACTCAGCACCACACCCAGAAATAACTGGCCGTGTAACCTTGAGCAAGTTACTTAACCTTGATTGCTTAAAAAAAAAAAAAAGATATTGAGAATACAAAAACAGATCAATCCCTTACCATTAAGGAAAAACTATGTGCATTCAAAATATCCACACAATACTTTCTGGGAGGAGGGATCATAGTTAGGCTTACTGGAGGAATAATTGTTGATGTTTGTGTAATGCTGTAAAGTTTACAAAGCACTTTATGTTGTCTGCTTTAAGTCATATAACAAGCATGAGAAGTAAGTGGTATTATTATACTCTTTTAATAGAGGAAGAAACTGAAGCTTAGAGAGGTAGAGGAAGAAACTGAAGCTTAGAGAGGTTAAGTAAATGACCCAGAGTCAAACAGCTAATATGTATCTGCAGTAGGAGCCTGGATTTCTCATACTCCAATTCTAGAACTGTAGTCATTGGCTAGATTTGCTGCTAAGACACAAAGGGATTAGTTTTGGCAGCTTGGGTCAAAGTGATGATCTGTCCAGGGCACTAAAGGATTTTGTTTGGAAGTGCTTGACAGTTATTATTCATAATTTTATCTTAAAGTTTGAGTTTCTGCTTAACTGAACTTTGCTGATAAAGCAACTATGAATTTTAAAATATTTTTGAACATCAGTTTTGACTTCAATAGCTTAAAAGGATAACAGTTTCAGCGTTTATTACCTGTTACATAATGCATAACAAAGAAATAAACAAAAAAATTACTAGCCATCAGATCAACTAAAATTTTTCATTCAATACTTATAGACCTTTTAATTCAATACTTAGAGACCTTTTGCCATTTCAAATTTAGCATTAGGACTTGCGAAGCCATAATGATCCACTTATCTGAGACGTTGCATGGCATACATTCTGATTTTTAGGCAAATCCACATGTAGACTCCAACAAAACATTGTGTGTGAAGATATATACATACACACAAAATATATACATACAGAGATACATATAAACATATATTATATATGATATTTCTATGTATACATGCATATATGAACACATAGAAAGATATAAATGTACACATATGTGATGTATGTATGTACATAAGCACACACATTTATACATATATACAGAGAGACATTTGCACCTAATGTGCATGTATATACACACATTTTGTTGTTATTTAGTTGTTTCACTAAGGTCTGGCTCTCTGTGACCCCATTTGGGGTTTTCTTGGAAAAGATATTGAAGTGCTTTGCCATTTCATTTTCCAGCTCTTTTTACAGATGAGGAACTGAGGCAAAGAGGGTTAAGTGACTTGCCCAGGGCCACATAGGTAGCACATGTCTGAGGTCAGATTTGAAATTAGGAAGATAATTCCTAACTCCAGACCTAATACTCTATCTATTGCTGCCCCATATACACACATAGAGAGAGACACATACACACATATATCTGATGTAATATATATCAGATATATATGTGTGTGTGTTTCTCATGTCTAAGAGAAATATGTACACAAACATATACATACATTCATAAAATCACTTGCAAAGTTAATTAAGCTTGACTTAGAATGGAAACTTTTTTAGGCATGCTTAGAAAATTAGAGAGGCAGCTAAGTGACTCAGTAAATAGAGTGCTGGGACTGAAGTTAGAAGACCTGAATTTGATCATCTTACTTATTAGCTGTGTGACCCTGGGCAAGTCCCTCCATCTCTGCCTTAATCCACAAGAGAAGAAAATGGCAAACCACTCTAGTATCTTTGCTAAGAAAACCCCTGGGTGCGGCTAGATGGCACAGTGAATACAGCACTGGCACTGGAGTCAGGAAGACCTGGGTTCAAATTCAGCCTCAGACACAACACAAAAACTAGCCATGTGACCTTGGGCAAGTCACTTAACCCTAATTGCCCTCCAAAAAATCAAAAAGAAAAAAAAGAAAACCCCATGGACAGTATTGGCATGAGATGTTCTCCAGGGTAATAAAGAGTCAGACACAACTGAAGAAATGAACAAGAGGGTTGGAGGAAGTAAAAGCAGGGTTCTAAAAAATGGTGAGTCATATTCAAGCCATAAATATTGGGCTGAAATTCTTCCATGGAGAGGGAGTAAGTCAAATTTTTATGGAACCCATAGCTATACTAATCTCATAGACTTGTGGAGATACCAGTGAGGTCAGAAAATTAATGGAATAGTAATAAAGCTCAGACAGGTTTGAAAACCAGGCAGGAAATACCAATATGAGATACAACTTAGAAAAATGCAAACTAATATGTCTAGCAAAAAATAATAGGAAGCACAGATGCTCAAAGGAGAGCCAAATTTGGAAGACAGATCTAAATTTGGAAAACAGTAAAGCCAACGGGACCTTGTTGTGATAATGAAACAGTAAATATATTTGAATTGTGACATAGAAACGTGACCTAGAAACACACCCTGGGCTCAGTTTTTGCTTGTTACCACCCATTTAGATTTTCCTTATAAAGTTCAAGAACTCCTTAAATCTTTAGACTTTGGCCCAACAGCCCCTGCTGACAGTTCTCAGACGTGATGACAGAGGATGATTTTTCTGATCCTTCCAACTTTATTTAACTACCACACATTTATTTTGCATTTTGAATCTGTCCATTTATTCTTTTTATACCCTGTATGTGCATGTTGTTTCCCTGTATCCCTCACCCCCAAAAAGTAAGTTGCTAGAGCAGAGATTGTTTCATTTTTGACTTTCTATCCAGAGCACCTAGAAGTGTGTTTGCATATAGAAGGGGCTTAGTGAATACTTGCTAACTGATTATTGATTACAGATGAGAAAATAAACAGAGAAATAAATCAAAACCAAGTAATTTAAATTTTGTTTCTATTTTTTTCTTAAACAAAAAAATTATCTTCAGGCTAGGAAGGCAAAAAAAAATCAGGAGTTAAGACACCAAATATGTGACATAATTACAAGAGTACCTAAGGTGTATTCAATGAACTCAAATGACTGCTGAGTGAGTGAATGAGTGATCTTTGAAAAGTCATGGAGAATGGGAAAGGTACCATCAGACTAAAAAGGGACAAATATCCCAATTAAAAAAAAAAAGAGGAATGAGGCTAGAGTCTTTAAATAATAAGCTGCCAAATAAATTAATTTTTAAAAATCCTAGAATTCATTATTAAAGTGATGCTTATAAATGAAAATGAATATTACTAAAGAACTAATTAGAGTTCATTAAGAACAAGATTAGGTCATGTCAGACTGACCTCATTTCCTTTATGGAAAGGGTATCTAAACTGATCTACCATTACTCTGATGCCTCATCAGAGTATTTTTTTTTATTTATCAATTTATTGTGTTTTGACAAAATGAACACTCATTAATAAATACCCAAAATACTCTCTGTTCTCTAAAAATAATTAAACAAAACCACTCAATAACATGATTGCAACTGGTAGAATGTCACTTCCCCTCATTATAGTATACCTAATGTGATGAGGAAAGAGACAGAATTGTAGAAAAGATAGATAGTTGACCTTGGAGTTTGGAATACCTGAGTTCAAATCTTACCCCTGATATACTCTAGCAATACGACTATTGAAAAGCTATTTACCCTTTCAATGGCCTCAAGACATTCTCTAAGACTAGCAGTTATAATTAAATTGCTGACCTACACTAGTGGAGATCATTACCATACTTGTAATATTTATGCTTTAACTTTGAGAGTAGGCCCAACATTTTCCATTGTATCATACTTAAGTTGTGTTTCCTCACACAAGCGTTGACTTTATTTTAATTGTTTGACTTATGCACATATATAAATTCTTTGGTTTCTACTTTCATCTTACTACATCAATCCATGTTAAGTCTTTTCAATATTTCTCTGAATAATTCATATTCATCAGCTTCAGTAGTGCAGTTCCATTACATTCACATACAAGTATATTCAGTCAATTCTAATCATTGCTGTTTATGAGGGGTGGAGAACCTGTGACCTCAAGGCCATATATGATCTTCTAGGTCATCAAGCACAGCTATGACTTAATCCAAATTTAATAGAACAAACCCCCTTAACATAAGGATTTGTTCTATAAAACTTTGATTCTGTCTAAAGGCTTCACCCAAGGACCTAGAAGGCCACTTATGACCTCGAGGCCACAGGTTCCCCACCCCTGGATTTTGTTTCCAGTTTTTTGCAATCACAACTAATGATCTCACTATCAGTAACTTCCTAGTCCCAGTAGTGGTCTCTTTGGGTCAAAAGGCATAAACCATTTTGTCACTTTTTTGCAAATTTGCAAACTGCCACCCCCCCATAATTACTGAATTCACAACTCAATGAGCAATGAATTAGAATTCCTCCCAATAATCAGTCTTCCCATCTTTTACCGTATTTGCTAACTTCATATATGTGAAGAGTACATCAGACTTGTTGTACATAATCTAGTTATTAATTATTTTGAAAAATTTGATGACGATTTTATTTATTTTGAAAATTGTTCATAACATTTATTAGAAGATATTTCTAATGGGGTGGCTAGGTGGTGCAGTGAATAGAGCACCAGCCCTGGAGTCAGGAGGACCTGAATTCAAATCTGGCCTCAGACACTTAACACTTACTAGCTGTGTGACCTTGGGCAAGTCACTTAACCCCCATTGCCCCTCCAAAAAGCAAAAACAACAACAAAAAAGAAGATATTTCTAAATTTTATAGACAACTTCATGTACATTTTAGATGTCATACTTTTACAGAGATATTCAATTCCAAGAGTTTTTTTTTTCATTCTCTGTCCTGTTGCTAGCTGCATTACTCTTATGGGGGGGAGGGGGTTGCAGCTTTTTACATTTAAATAAATGGAATTATTTAGTTTGCATTTTAGAATCTCTTCTTTCTTATATCTGGTTAAAATTTTTCTATAGTTTTAAAAGGTATAGACTTCTAGTTTCTGATTTTCATTTTTTTTTTTAATGGAGGAATGGAGGAACTTTAATATTTAGATAATTTACCCTTTAGGAATTTACTATGGTATATGATATAAGATATGTCTAGGCATATTTTCCACTAGAATTTTTTTCCAGTTTTTGTAGCAGTTATTGTAGGATGGAATATTTTCCATTAATATGTTATTCAGAGTTGATTTAACACTAGGCTGCTCTGTTTTTTTTAAAGGTACTGCATATCTGAGCTATTTTACTGATCTACCCTTTCTATTTTCTTTCAATTCACTATAGATAGTTTTGATAATTATTACTTTGTGATCTGCCTTGAGATCTGGCAAACCCAAGTCCCTTTCCTTTCTACTTTTCCCCATTTTGTTTCAGGATATTCTTGAATATTTATTCCTCTTAATGAATTTTGTTATATTATCTAGGTAAGGTATTCCGTTGATGATTCTATTAAAAGATTATAATACTTATGGGAAATTTGTGTAATTTTAATTATATTAACATGAATAATAAGAAAAAGAAATTATCTCTCAAATTACTTATCTTTTCCCTTATTTCTAGCAAATAATTTTGTAATTGAAGTTATATGTTTAGAAATGATGTAATGGTGAGCCAGATTTTTATAGGATTGTGGCTATCTCCTGTTAGCCCACATCCTTCTGTGGTACTCCTTTGGAGACATTCCCTGGCCTTCTCCTCTTCAGCATGACTTTTTTTCTAGTCATTTCCTTGGCTTTTCTGACCTGCTAAACTGTTTACTGATTCATCACCGAAAGAGAGAGGTCTCAGTTTTAATCTTTCTCTCTGCTCTGGAAAGTTATAAATATGAATCAATACTTTTCATTTGTTTGTTCCTGAGTCCTCAGATAGAAAAAAAACCCAAACCATATAACATTATTTCAAAATAATTGTTTCTTCATGTCTCTGTTTCTGCCTCTCCATTTTTCCCCTTCATATCTGGGGTGATCCATTGATCTAACCTTTTTGACTCCTGACAATGAAGACATAATTCTTCATTTCCCCTCTTCCTCTTTTCTTATGAAAAGAATTGTGCTTATTTTCCCCAAATTCACCTTACTCTTAAGAGTTTATTTACCTTTAATTTGTACCTGTCATCCATGTTGGGTTTTATGATAGCAATTGTTAACATTGCCATTGAAAACTCAATGATTGGGTTTGAACACTACTGTCCTACTTAATATGTTTAGTCTACTTCATTGTTCTGTCATAAATTTCTGGTCAGAGAGTCCAGACCTTTGCTCCTTTTAGCTTCTGGGTCTCTATAAATCCCTGCCTCCTACTGGATTCAGATGTTCCTGGGGCTGGTGTTTCCCCATCCTGTTTCTACTTGTCTTGCTTTTGGTCCTGGCTTACTCTCTGGAGAGGCTTTTCTTACATAGCAGATGTTAAACTTGTTTGTTCTAACATTACTTTGAAGCAAAATAAAGATAATGGGCATCTCTCTTTTTTTTAATCCTAGAATTTAAGATCCCTGAGGTCAGAGGCTGCATAATTTTTGCATATCCATCACCCACATTTATCACAAAGACTATGTGTAAGAAATGGATTATTTGTATTATAAATAGTGGAAGGATGCACTCAAAATATATTTGGAAAAGGGGTTTTTCTTTTTTCTTTTCATTTTATTAGGAATTTATATTTAGTTCCTTAGACTTTCTAGAATTATATTTTTATATTATTCTATTTCTTAATGTGATAATTTGAATACTTTGCATTTTATAAGTGCTAACAATTTCATTCATGTTTTCAGTTTTATGTATTCAATGATTCACTGGATTTTTAAAACGTGGTATGTTTAATTGATAAGTGTTGATTTTTCTCATTTGCAAATATAAATATTCATACACAAATTGTATTTAAGTAAGTAATGCTTTGTCTCATAAATTTTACTATGAACTAAAGAATACAGATCCTAAAAGTTATCATGTTAAAATAATATCCGAAATCTGTTAAGATAAATGTAAATTTCTATACTTGTATTTAAAAAATCAATTTCACTAAAACAAGATAAAGTGTGACTGCAACTTTCCTTGGAAAAGAGACCTAAAAGTTTTAGGAGTCTGCAGGTTCAAAGCAAGTCAGCTTTGTGACATAACAACCAAAGTGTGTGTGGGGGAGCTGATGTAGATTTTGTTGTTCTTGTTGAGATGTTTTTCAGTTGGGTCTGTATCTTTGTGACCCCATCTGGGTTTTTCTTGACAGAGATACTGGAGTGATTTGCCGTTTCTTTCTTCAGTTGATTTTGCAGGTGAGGAAACTTAGGTAAATAGGGTTAAATGATTTGCCCAGGGTCACATAGCTAGTAAGTGTCTGAGGTCACATTTGAACTCAGAACTTCCTGACTTCAGGACTGGTAGTCTATCTACTGCACTACCTAGCTGCCATGTAGATTAAATGTAGATTTAAGCTGCATTAATTGAAATATAGCATACAGAAGGAGGCAGCTTATATATTACATTCAGGTCTTGGTACCACATTTTAGTAAAGATATTTTAAAAACTAGAATGAGTCCTGATAGATCATCAAAAAGGATGAAAAGGGTGATTGAAATTATTGAAGGAACTGTCAGAGATCTTTAGTCTTGGGCAAAAAAGATTTAGTGAATGTGTGAAAATGGTTTTCCACTATTAGAAAGGTTTTGTGGGAGAGACATCAGATATTTTCTTGAACCTGCCCAGATGACCTAGGGACCATGAATGAATATTCCAGAAGAAAAGATTTGTTTGATATATCATAAGTTTCCTAACAATTAAACTGATATAAGCTAGGTGGCAGAGTGGATAGATCACTGGGCTTGGAATCAGGAAGACTCATGATTATGAGTTCAAATCCAGTCTCTGACACTTAAAATGATCTAGACAAGAAAATGGCAACCACCACAGTATCTTTGCTAATAAATCCCCAAAATGGGGTCACAAAGAGCTGTAAATGACTGAACAACAACAATAAAAAATAGAAGTAGCTATCTCAGGATGTAGGGGTTTCCACATCATGGGAGATATCCAAGCAGATATTGGTTAGTCAAAATTCTTGTCATGTGCAGGTTATTAAATGATAACCACTGAGGTCTTTTCAAACAGATTTTATGGTTCCCCCAACCTGTCTTCTGGATAGAGGGAGATATGTATCAAACATGCCAAGTCAGACCCATATACATGATTTTCCAGAGAAACAATTACACATTATAAGATTATAAGTTCTATCAGTACTCTGGTTATATTTTGAATTAAATAGGTTTCTGTTGACTAGCTTATGAACCTAACCATATTTTGTGATGTTGTTTCTATTGGCAAATATGTCTGAAAAGCCAAAGAAACATTTTAAATAGAGTCTTTTGTAGCATACCTCCTTAATAAGTTGGGGACTGCCTTACCACATTTCAGCAGAGCTTAAAAGGGACAGCAAAATTTAAAGGCATAAAGTCACAGGAACTAGGAAATGAGTTATGAAGGTTTAGAGCTATAAATGGAGTAGTCAATGGATGACTTTGAATAAAAAAAAGTTGAATGTGATTATAAGGAAGTTTTTCTTGGCTCTTAGCTTCCATTTTTCATTTTTAAAATTCACTCCTGATTCCAGTGTTTCAGACATGTTATGATTTTCAAATTCATTAATCCCCTGTTTCACCTATGTTGTATCTCACTATAATGAGATCTTAAAAAAAGGACATTGAGACTTTAGAAGAGCAACTACCATAAATAAAATGAAGAGAACATTCATTGAGGCAAAATAAAAAATCTGTAATTCACTCTATTTTACAGTTTAGATATTGCTCTTACACTCATTCACATTTAGGAGGAAATTATTAGGAGAAAATATAAGGTGGCATTTCTCCCAGGTTTTGAAAGGATGAGATACTAAGGGATGAGGAAGAGGAAGAAGGATATTCTATACAGACTGCAATCCTCCTGCTGTAATTTACTATGTGTGAGATTCTGGGAAAGTTCCTTTAGGCTTCAGTTTCCTCATCTGTGAAAAATGAGAGGGCTGGATGAGATAAAATCTAGCTTCCCTTCCAGCCCTAAATCTATGATCCTAAATCTTAGTCAATTCCCTTAAAGTGCTTACAGCCTAGAAGAAATCTGTACTCTAGTAATTATGCAAGTAACTTGCTTTATATATTTGGTCACATGGTGTTTTAAAAGGTAATAACACCTGATGATTTCTCTTTGTAGGAAGCAAAACAAGCTCATCAGCTCTTCTTGGTTTGAAGACTAGAGGGTATAAATCAGATTTCACCTCAGTTTTCTAAGGAATAAACTAAATGCCCCTTAGTGGATCATTCCATCCATGTCATTTCAACTTTTGAGAAATCAACTTTCTCTCTCTCTGTCTGTCTCTCTCTCTGTCTCTCTCTTTCTCTTTCTGTCTCTTTTTTTTGTCTCTCTGTCTCTCCACAAACATATATATATATATATATATATACACACTCATACACATACATACAATACAATGTATATATATGTATAAAACAGTACATGAATGGGAAAATTTATTTTTATCTCACATTAATATTGATATCAATTTATGCACTCTATTTTATACAACACATGCACCTGCATGTAACCCAGTAGTCATTTACTTAATAAATGTTTGTCCTTTTCTCCTCATGATACTGAAAGTTTCTTAATGTCAGGAACTACATCTTGCCCAGACAATGACAACTTTATAGTATCTTGGTGCGATCCAATCTCTAAGTTCTCATTAAAAACCTATGATTATGATCATGATTGTGAATTATAAAGTGCACGTGTTGTTTCTGAAGTTTGTAATATCAACCAGGTGATTTAAATGATAGCTGTGGGGAAGGAAGGAAGGAAGGAAGGAAGGAAGGAAGGAAGGAAGGAAGGAAGGAAGGAAGGAAGGAAGGAAGGAAGGAAGGAAGGAAGGAAGGGAAGGAAGAGGAAGAGAAAGAAAGAAAGAAAGAAAGAAAGAAAGAAAGAAAGAAAGAAAGA
>NW_027185798.1:55281323-55293845 GCF_028583685.1 Petaurus breviceps papuanus | reverse complement strand
AAAGAAAGAAAGAAAGAAAGAAAGAAAGAAAGAAAGAAAGAAAGAAAAAGAAAGAGGAGAGGGGGAAAGAAAAAAGAGGAAAAAAAGGAAAGAAAGGAGAGGAAAGGAGAAGAGAAGAAGAAAGAAAACCATATGGTTCACTTGCCTCAAGCCTCCTTCTCTTTATCTCTCTCACTATTT
Source organism: Petaurus breviceps papuanus (assembly GCF_028583685.1). Lineage (NCBI taxonomy): Eukaryota > Metazoa > Chordata > Mammalia > Diprotodontia > Petauridae > Petaurus > Petaurus breviceps. The sequence goes on along the minus strand of NW_027185798.1, from coordinate 55,293,665 downwards.
TTTATCCTTCCAGGAAGTGAATTAAAGAATCCAAAGGGAAGAAGAAAATAATTTGGTCATAATGATTTAGGACTTTAAGCAGATGAGCTTAGTGAGGTATCTAGCTCCTTTCAGCAAGGGGGAAGCCTAGTAAAAGGGCTTTGTTTCCTGCTATCTTTATCCTAAGATAAATCCCAGGCTTTTTAAAAAATGCAGATCTAAATTGGAAACTTTTTTCTTTTAATTTCACATAACTCTTGAAGTGAGTTGTTTCTGAGAATCCCTTTAATGTGTCCCTAGCTCCTGATGTGCTTGTACCACACCTACTAAATACCATATAATTTGTTTCTTGAACATTTTCTTTCCATTACTGAAAATCTCACACCATACAAAATATGACCCACTCTCTTTTCTGGGTAGAGGAATCGAAAGTTCTTGTTGCTTTTCATCCAAGTTTAAGGTATATGCCTGCCCATTAAGGTTATTAAAAATCCACAGGTGATCCCTAAATGTATAGACAAATGGTGCAAGGGAGACATTGATAGATAACACTGGAATCTTGCCCACTCCTCTCCTGAGGAAACTGTGATTCCTACCTTGAGGAGAACAAGAAAAGGGGTCACAGGGCTGGCTTCTATGTTTTTAGAGGAGCATTAGGCAAAATTATATATATATATATATATATGTATATATATATATGTATATATATATATGTATATATATATATATGTATATATATATATCATCCCCTTAAATATTGGTTGTCTAGGAAGACAACTGGTTCAGAACAAAAAACTGCTTTATTAGCCACTATCTGTTAAGGACAGAGGTTTGTTCAAGCTTATTATACCCATAGGTTTAGCCCCTTCACAACAAACTATGATTATACAAAAGACTATCATAAATAATGAAAATTGAGTAGAACCATTTATCCAAGAAAATAACAAACAGAAATTGGAGAAGTTGTAAAAATTAAAATATTCCAGAAAACATACAGCATGAATAAGGTCTTAAATTGGAGTAGGATAAATTGTCCCTCAACCAAGAGAGAGGTCTCAGTTTTACCTAAGGAGAAATTCTCCAGAGTTTCTAGGTAAGCAAGCTGGAAATCAATGATTTGTTGAGAAGCAATCTTTCCCTACATGTCTGAATGAGAGTCATTCTCTTTGTACTCCCTAGAGTCAGTACCACTTCTATTTCCATTGCTCTTGTGCCAACTCTGTGCCTCATGAAGGACAGAACATCATGCCAGCATTCTTTGCATCAGTTAGAAAAATATCAATCAATATGTTCAAGGCTTGGCTGGAAATCCAGGTTGCATAAGGATTAGCACCAGCACGCAATGTTTCACCTTCTACCTGGAAACAAATCTCCCGCCACATGACCATGGGCTTCTGATTGGTGAGTATTTGGTTTATCTTGCCTGGAACAATATCCATTATAGAACTGTCTATATGTCATGCCACTGCACATCTCCTCTACTATACTCATTGCACCTTCCAACTACATATTTAAGAACAAATCAAATCATTGTCTTTTCAGGAAAAGTAGCATCAATCAACTGTCTCATGACTGCACTCACCAACCCTCCTGTGCAAACCTTTATTTGTTGTCTTCTCAATTTAGACTACAAACTCCTTGAGGGCAGGGACTGCCTTGCAAATCTGTATTTGTAGACCCAGCAATTAGTAGAATGCCTGAAGTGCTTGATAGATCCCTTTTTCATCATTTATTTCTGATTGATTGAATTCAATATTTATTAAGAAACTACCCCGTGCCAAATACTGTGCTAGAGATACAAAGATACACAACAGGACATTACGTGATCCCAAGGTGCTTATAATCGAGTAGAGGAGTTTTCACACATAAATAAATATGATACAATGAAGAGTAGAAAAGGGACAAAAGAAAGATTCAGACAAAATGGCCCAGGATAGTCTGAGAAGGTAGTGCATACTTTTAGCTTGCGGTGGGGAGTGGTGGTGATAAGGGAAGCTTTATGGAAGATTTGATACCCAAGCTCAGCCTTGAAGCCAGAAAAGGCTTTCCACAAGCTTAGATGAAGAGGGAATTTAATCCAGTCCTGAGTCATGAGCTGTGCAAATACATCAGGGTAGGAAAGCACGGTAGATGAAAAACTAGAAAATCAATAGTTTCTGAAGGGCAGCAGTATGAGACAAGGTATAGACTGGGCCAAACTCAGACTATTCTGGCGCTTCATGACCGGGACTAGTGTAAAATAAAAGTTATAGAACATCTAACAGTTGATAAAAAGAGATTTCCTTAGACATTGCATGGAAAGGATATTCAGCAAGGATAAAATGAAAGCTCTAAAAAAATAAATAAGCTAAAATTTTTAGCTTTACTAATTTAGAATTGCTCTAAGACTTTTGGGATATCTGGTATAAATGTGTTCTGTGATATTAAACTTTTTCTTCACATTTATAACATTTTATCTTGTATTGAACATTTTTTTACACAAGCTTTATCCCTCCCATTTGTTTATAAGGTCCTTAGTGTGATCATTTTACCTATAGAATTTGGGATTGAAATTATTATTTTGCTATTATTTTATATAATAATATGGTATATTATGTAAAATCATATTAATATTTTATTAATGACATTTTATCATAATATAATAATAATTATTATTAATAACCAATTATTAAGTTGGAATCCAGTCTTTTCTCCTTCAGGCCAATCTCCTGTAAAAAGTCAGTCTCTGAAGGATATGATTAATTGATGATATTGTCCCTAGCTCTCAAGAAATATGCTCTTAAATATTGAGTGGGAACCTTCCCAACTAGGTCACCTAACTTCTGTTTAGAGTATAAACAGAATCTAGCCTAGATGAGTTCTTATCCTGAGGAAATGAGCCCCTGTACTTGTATCTCTCTATTAGAGTTTAGTGTGATCCAGATCATGAAGGAGAAAACCAAGCAGAGTGGTCTAGATGGAGATGGATTCACTGTCCATATTGCTGGAGGTGGCTGTGTCTCATGATGAAGTAATGTTCTCAACAGGAGGCTCTGAAGACTTCTAGGCCACTTCCTCATTTAATGTCCATGAACCAGGGTTGATTTTCACTTGTCATGGGCATTCCCTTTTACAAAGATATTTAAGGCATTCAGTGTCTTGATTGTTTGTCTTTGGTTACTGAGAGAAACCATGGACCATTAACTTATTGATTGTTGGCTAGCCTAATTAACAAATTGATTATTAATTACCTAGAAACTCTGTCCCTTAGGGTTATTTCATTCATTATAGCATATAGTAAAGGTTTCATAAGTGTTCATCAAATTCAATTAGGAGAACTATAAAGGAAAACTTGAGATCTTAAGATTATGAATTTCAAGATAGAGAGAACTTGGGAAGTCATTTGGTCCAAATACTTTGTTCTTACAAATGAGGAAACTGATGGCCAGTGGGGTTAAATAACTTATCCAAGAACATGCAGGTACTAATGATGAGAAAAGGGATTTGAACCTAGTTCCTTTGACTTCAGAATCAGTCCTCTCTCCATTGTGCCACATTGCCCTTCCAGAAAGAATTTCAAGAATGTTATGTAGGGGCATTTTCATGCCAAAACAGGTAGAAAGGATGACCGCCCAAGGTTCTTTCTAAGAATATCATTCTAGGAAAAACATTACTGCTCTCCTTGGTGTTGTGGTACTCTTTAGCTTTTCACTTAAAAACTCTGCTAAATTGTCCTTTTTTTCAGTGTTGGTTTAGAATATTTTTTTTTCGGGAAAAGGAATTGACCATTTAAGAAAATAGTTCCTGGTATAATCTAAGATTCTAGCAATGGATAAGAGGGTGCAAAGGGGACTTTATTATTAAAAGAGTAATTTAAATGAAACATTGCTGAGGTGCTGAGGGGAAAGAGGAAAGTTTGGAGTGAAGGTTAAGAGATTGAGAAAACATCTGGTTTGAAAAGAAAAAAGCCTGCAGAATTGTTCACAGAGCAATGGAATGATGTAAAATTTCCTTTTCTCTGTGAGCTTTTGTTCTTTGGAAGATATGAAAAAGGAGGTCATCAAGTAGATGTAAGCAGTTGGCTCTGGAAAGTTACTGTAGTATGAAGCTATAATAAGTAAAGCCCATAAAATGAAAGCTCTATAATAAGCTATAGTATTACAAGCAATCATTGTGAGAAGACACAAGGTAATTTTCTTTAGAGTAGCTCGAAATAATGAAGAAAAACAAATATTGGGGGTTTTGACTTATCCGCTTTAACAATATGAAGCTTAGAAGCAATGTATTCTGTCTATTCTGACCCCTTAGGGCAAGACTCAAAACATAGAAGGGTGAATGTTCCCTATGCTGGCTGATGTGTCTTGGGGTATAATCCAAGAGTATTACTATAATAGTAATGTCAGTTACCTTGAAGCACCATTGATACCATCCATGAATCAGTTCATATATAAAATACCACCTCTCACATACTCCTGGATCTCAACTTTTCCCACTTGAATTGGCATTTGTCCAACTTTGCAAACAGGTTCAGAGGATAATAGGTTTAGAGTTGCAAGATACTATGGGGATCATTGAGCCCAAACTCTTCATTTTATTAATAAAGAAACTGAAGCCCAGAGAGTTTAAGTGACTTGTCCAAGATAACATGGCTAGTAGTGCCATAGTGGGATTCCAATCTTCTTGTTGTTACTCAGTCATTCATCCATGTCTGATGCTTTGTGATCCCATGGACCACAGCATACCAGGCCCTTCTATCCTCTACTACCTCACAAAGTTTCTTTAAGTTCATCTTCATTGTTTCCATGATATTACTTATATGTCATCCCCTGCCATTCCCATTTCATTTTGCCTTTAATCTTTCCTAACATTGGGATCCTTTCCAATGAGTCCCATCTTCTCATTATATGATAAAAGAATTTAAGCTTCAGCTTTAGTATTTAACCTTCCAGTGAATAGCTTGAATTAATTTCTTTATGTTTTGAATGATCTCATCTACTTGCTGTCTAAGGGACTCTCAAAAGTCTTCTCCAGAACCATAATTCAAAAGAATCAGTTCTGCAGCATTCCACTTTTCTTATGGTCCAATTCTTGCAGCCATACATTGTTACTGAAAAAAAAAATAAAACCCAAAACATAGGTTTGATGCCCTTGGAGTAATTTCCCTAAATCATTGAGCAGCAGGCTACCATTCATCAAATAATGCATGGATTCAATGGGCAATATATACAACCAGTCATGAGACACACATGGCCACCTTGGAAATAATACAAAACTCCCATGGGTGGTTGGTTGTTGATGAATAAAATTACCTGTGTAACGGGCCATGGAAAATCAGTTGCTTGATCAACAAATTTCCCCAAGGCATTTTTATAGATCTGCTAAGCTCCAATGCAGGGAGCTCCAGCAGTCTCTGCTGCCACTCATCTTGTACTCTGGGGTTGATTATCTTTCTCTGCAAGCTTGTATTCCCAGTCACCATCTTGTTTTGATAGTTCTTAGCATCATAAAAAGGGATACTTGAACAAAAAAAAAAAAGGATGGCTATCTCTTCTTCAGTTGGTAATACATAACTGTTGACTCATCAATCCCACTACTGGGTATGTATCTCAAGGAAATCAATGACAGAAAGAAATATCCTCTATATAACAAAGTATTCCTAGTAGGATTCTCTGCTAGCAAACAAACAAACAAACAAATAAATAAATAAATAAAACTGGTAACATGATTAGTATGCACTGATTAGAAATAAATAAATGATGGTATATATGTCATTACTGCACTGTAAAAAAATCAATTGACATAATGAATTCAGAGAAGTTTGGGGAAACTTGTAAGAGCTGGTTGAGAGTAAAGGAAACAGAACTAAGAGAATATGCAAAGTAACCACAGTAAAGTGACGGAAAATAATACTGGGAACCCAGGTCTAAGTGCAGAGAATTGATGATATAGCCCACCACTTCTCTTTTTTCAACAGAGAGGTGGCCTTCTAGAGGTATTTATTGAGTTAGGCATATGCTATAAGACATGGTCAATGTTTCCCTTTGTTTTTCTTAGCTATTTCGTTGTTATAAACTATGATTCTAATGGATAGGATGGTAATAATAATAACAATAATGATAATAATAGCTAGTATTTCTTTAGCACCATTTGTTTTACAAATATTATCTCAATTTTCCTCACAACCCTGGGAGTTAGGTGCTATTATTATAGCCATTGAACATATGAGGAAATGGTTGTTCAGTTGTTTCAGTCCTTCATGACCCCATTTGGGGTTTTCTTGACAAAGATACTGAAGCAATTTGCCATTTCCTTCTCCAGTGCATACATTTTGTCAGGCAATCAGAGGTTAAGTAACTTGACTGGGGTCACACAACTAAAGTATCTGAGGCTAAATTTGAATTCAGGTCTTCCTGTCTCTGGGCCTAGTGCTCTATCCACTAAGCCACTGACTGCCTCTATGAGTAGGTAGGCATTAAATGATTTGCACAAGGTCCTATAGCTAGTAAATTTCTGAGATGGAATTTGAACTCAAGTTTTTCTGACTCCACGTCCAGCACTCTATCCATTGCGCTGTCCAAGTTAAAAAAAATGCCAATAGGACATAAAAACAGACTCACACATATAACTTTAGAAAGTATGGTTGGACCAAAGGGACATAACTTAGAAAGTAGTGTATCCTAATTTGATCTATAATTATATATGATGCCTGAATTCAGGCATTGGAGTTTCAATTCATGTGGCTTCAATACTGAAAATATGTGGTGGAGGCTCCTTAAAATACTGGAAAATTATCTTGTGGAAAGAGAGTTCTGGTTTTGTCTTCTAAAAAAGTTATTAATTACCTCCAACAACATATACAAATACCAGGACAGATATAGATGCTGGTTTGATGTCATACCTTCTGTGGACCCTGCCTTAAAGGAACTTGAAGGAATTCCTTAAAGGAATCACAGATGCAGTCAGTAGATATCAACAGGTAATGAGTTATCCAAGGTACAGTCTGGATGATGGTGTAATGGAAATGCAGATTTAAAGATCTTCCCTGCCCCTAGGCTAACGTGCACCTGGAGCCTCGGGTGGGAGGCTTGTTTTTCAGTAGATACTTTTTGATTGGCCAGTGGGTCAATAAGGTTGTTACATTCTCTGAGCCAGGAGAAGGCTATATAAGCCCTGATGTGTAGCTTTGTTTTGGGACTCACTTTGAGAAGTGTTCTGTAATTTGATCTGAATTCTGGGAAGCCGTTCTTGAGAGTCCCCCGGCTTTGAAAAACCCAGAATGTGGAAACCCAGATGTTGACTGGGTATGGATGTATGGTTGGACAGTTTGGAAATCTGTCTACTTGATGTTTCTGTCTTGATAATTATGCCTGTATACTTTGAGATTCAGGGTGCTGACCTTTTCTCCTGAATAAGGTAAATGATATATGTCTGACTGATTAAAGTAAGCTTGTTGACCCATTTTGAGTTGCTTTCCTTTAGCAAAGCAGATCCAAGAACCTGTGGTAGCTGCAAACCCTGAGGACGCTTGGGGTGCTTGCCGCTACAGATGGTTGAGCCATTCCACCTGTGGATGTTTCATGATCATCAGGAGGAAAATTCCAGACTGGGAGCTGAGAACATGTAAACCAAACTCTCAAAATTCTGAGAATTTGGAGGTTCAATAAGAGGGGGGAATAAGAAAAGTTTTGATTACATGGCCAAGAGGGCTATTGCAACAACTCCAGACTGTATTATTCATAGGTCAGATGGTAGCATAGAAAAGGGAGGCACAGAGTTTCTATGTGTTGTATCCTGCTCAGAGCCAAGATATATTCAACCCAATATTCTTTAGATCTATGATTTTGTGTTACTGCAATGTATTCCATAGATAGAATCACTGGCAGAAACCATTCTTTTTTCTATTGCCTCCTTTCTCTTTTGGTGAAAGGCTAGAAGCAATAGAAAGAACCCTTGCTCTCTGACTATACTTCCCTCCATCTTTATAAAATGCATCATTACAATTATGAATTATAAACTGAGGCAACAGTAGATTACGAAAACTTAGGGCATTATACAATTCTTTCCTAAAGAGCCATAATGGCATGCTTGGGTAAAGAAAAATACCCTTTCCAAGAGAAAACTGGTTGTTTGGGCATGTAGCAACATTTAAAAGTAGGACAAGAAAAGACTTCTAATTTGATTTGTTACACATGGGTTGTTGTGATCCTGGAACTGATGATTTGGGGCTAACAGTTCCTTTTCATTGTGTGTTATGCTCTGAGATATTTGAACCACAGGGACAAGATTATTCCTGGAGAAAAATCGAATAAGGGATTTAAGGACATACCAGGAATAGGACTTGTGGGATCTGCCTATAATAAGTGACTTGGTCCATTTATATACTCTGATTATCTGTGACTTGTTAGCTAAGTAGATCAGAGTTCCATGCTTTTAATGGTAAGGTAATGGATTTGACATCCATGAAACTGCCATAAAAAGATATAGGCAACTATAGGAATAGATTAATAAAGTTGAGGATCAGCATTGGGAGATAGCCAAGCAGATGAATGGGTGTAATAGGACTATGATCTAGGAGATGGAGTGAAATTCTCTCCTCTAAGTGTGGCTGAGCTTATAATATTCGGCCTTGGCTGGTGTTAAGTAAAAAATGACCCTGCCAGAAAGCCAGACAATGAACCAGTGACTCATATGATGGCATACTTATCAAATACACAGGTTAAACAAAGCTCAGAGGGAGACAATACAAGACATGAAAGATTCAGGATCCAAAGAAACCTCAGCAGGCTAAAATAGTAGGCCCAACTAAAAAAGATGAAATAAATGTAAAGTTTTGCTTTGGTTCAAAAAACTGACTGAGCAAATACTAGCTAGTGAAGGTATGTCTAAAAAGCAATTCATGTGACAAAAACTTAGGCATTCCATTGAGTTTCAATAACAGTCAACAACAACACAATATGATAGACAAAATATCTATTATGTCTCAGTTCTGTTAACTTGAGTATGAGGTAGTCAGGCATGGTGGCACATGTCTATAGTTCCTCCTAGTAGGGAGTCTGAAATAGAAGTTTTGAGTTGTAATAGGGCTAAAGCCAATGGGGTATTTGTCCTAAATTTAGTCCTTGGGAGTAGAGGACCGCCAAGCTGCCTAAGGAGGGGCTAATTGGCCCTGTTCAGAAATCAATCAAGTCAAAGCTTCCATGCTGATTAGCAGTGGGGTTGGGTCCATGAGGTTTGCAGCATTGCTGAGATGAAGACCCATTTTTTAAATAGTGTAATAGAGGAAACATAAACCATGTGGAAGAGATGGGTATGTAATGGAAGTAAATATCCTATAGATATCCTATAGTTGGCTCCTTTCAGCTAACCACCTGATGAGGAGAAAAAAAAACCAACAAAAAACAGAAACTAAATCAAGCTATTTATTGGTTACATAACCAGAATTGAGATGCATTCAAAAAGCATTAACAAGCCAAAGTGAAAGACCAACTATTATTCTTTTCCTCCCTGGCAGTGATTGAAGAGAGAGATGTTGTAAGTCCTGGGATAGAGAGGGGTCTCAAGTCCACCTCATCCAAGACAAAAAAGTGACCTGTGAAATCCGGTTTCTGTACTTGGTCTCTTTGTATTTTAAATGGAGACTGAGGATGGGTATGGCCTTGAGAGCTTTGGAAAATCGTGAAAGTAAGCCACCAGAAGCTTAGTCACCAGATTCCATTTTGGAATTTGCTGGAAGGCAGAAAACAAGGAGTGAATTCCCAAATGATCTTCCTAGACCATTGCAGAAGTAGCAGAGATGAAGACACATCCACCCACTGACTATCCTGTCAGTGAAATCAGTGGGGCAAGTATTATATAGAAAGTTTGAAGTTTGAGCCTACTTATGCCAGGTAAAAAGGTGGTGCAGGAAAGAGTATGCTGCCAGGTGTTGGGGAAAATGTTTATACTTCTGTTCTTGCTGTATTTTTGAAGCAAATATCCCTTTATAAAAGCTAATTGATTACATGGAACTAAGTTTCCGATCACTAGGGCATAATAATGGGGAGAACATAACAGAATGGGAACTCAAACCAATAGCATCAGGAAAAGATAGAACTGACCCTCAGGTATACTCTAAAACCTATGGGGAACCTCATTATCAGAGAGTGGGGTCCAGAGTATCTCTACTTAGGGACAATGTCAGGATAAAGAAGGTGAGAGTTCTACTTTTCTTTCTGTTTTGATCTAAACATGCCTGGAGTATTGTGATTAATACTGGGCACTACCCAAGAAGGCTGATAAATCGAAGAGTGTACAAAGGAAAATGAGCATGATAGTGAAAAGCGTTGTGCTCAAGACATGTGAAGAATAAAGGAATTGATTATATTTAACCTAGAGAAGATAAGACCTAGGCATTACTGCAGAATTATCTTTAGGTATTTGTTCGGTTTGTGAAAAAATTATTAGAGGTGTTCTTGATTCCAGAGGGCAGAACTAGGACCAAAGGACTGAAGTCACAGGACTCAATACAAGGACAACTTCCTAAAGTCAAGTGGTACAGTGGATATAGGACTGGGTCTGGAATCAGGAAGAAAAGTTCAAATCCTGCTGCAGATACTCACTAGCTGTGTGATACTGGGTAAATCTGTCTACCTCATATTCTTCAACCATAAAACAGGGATAATAATAATAATACCTTTCCAGGGTTGTTGTAAGTATTAAATAAGATAATATTTGTAAATTGCTTAGCACAGTGCCTGGCACAGATAAGTGCTTAATAAATGTTTGTTTCCTTCCTGTTCTTCCTATCTCTCATCAATAAAGATCCTAAGCAGTGAAATGAACCCTACATACCAGGGATTTTGTAGAAGTGATTCATGCTTTGGCCAAACTAAATGATACCTAGGAAACTTTCTATTTCTATTGTTTGAAATAGGCTCAAAAGTATACAGAAATTAGCATAAATAAATCACCACTATTCAGAAAATAATGTCAAATTAAATATCTACTTTTAACTGGTCAGTATTATCTTCAAATACGAAGATCAACTGGACAAATTCATATGTGTATTGTTCTTCAAGATAGTCACCTAAGGCTATGCATTAATTTTTCTAACAATGCAAAAAAAAAAAACCTTCTTCCTTGGAACTGTTTTCAAAGCCAGTTTCCAAGTTTTAAGTATATATGTGTATATATACATATAATTATATACAGTTATATCCCTCTTCCCCTAGTTACCACCAAAGTAAGTTCTCATTCCTACCTACTTAAACCACTTTAGTAGCTTTCTTATGTTCTTTCTTATCTATGTTCTTTTCACCCTCCAATTCATTCTTTATTGAATTTGAAATAATCTTTTATATACATCTTCGGGCCGCATCTCTTCTTTCTTCATAAAATCTTCTATGGTTCCCCATTGCTCATAAAATAAATTCAAACTCCTCTGCATAGCATCTAATCTGATTTGGTAGCACTGCAATGTGTTGTAAGCTTCATTTATCCTGCAGGCCATGTGGTGGACGCCTCTGACTTAGGGAGGGTGGTACTTGAGTCAAGTAGGATTCTAATAAATAAATGTGAACAGATAGTATGTCCTAGATGTGGGGGACAATCAGTGCGCAGATGGGAGGTAGGAAATGGCATGCCATATGTGAGGAGCAGCAAGTTTGGGTGAACTTCAATGTATATGGACAGGAGTAATGTGCAATGAGAACAGAAAGGTAGATCAGGGTCCTGACGTGAAGGGCTTTAAATGCCAAACAGATACAGATCTAATAAAGATCTAGTAAAGAACTGCTAGTGTTTGTTGAATAATATGGTCATATTTGTGCTGGAGGAAAATAAGTTTGGCATTGATATGGATGATGCATTGGAAAAGGAATACACTTGAGACAGGGGCATCAATTAAGCAGTTACAGGTATACCTCAGGCAAGAGATGAGGAGGGCTTAATCTAAGGTAGTAGCTGTGTTAAGATGTTAAGATGGTGTAGATGGCAAAAGATGCTATGGAAATTGACTTTGCAATTGAGTGGATATGTGATATGAATGAGTAGAATTGACAATGACAATAAAGTTGTAAACCTGTGTGACAGGAAGGATAGTAATGTCCATCACTGAAATAGATTGTTCATTAGAGAAGGTGGTATGAGTGGGAAGGATAATAAATTCAGTTTTGGACATGTTGAGTTTGAGATGTCTATGGGATATCAGTTTGAAATGTCCAATAGGAAATTAGTGATATGTGGCAGTGTCAATGGTGAGAGGAGGGAGAATTACTGGTATACACACACACACATATGTCTATCTCTATCTCTATCTCTACCTATATATCTACCAATCAATCTATCAATCTATCTATCAATCTATCTATCTATCTATCTATCTATCTATCTATCTATCTATCTATC
>NW_027185798.1:55276844-55281313 GCF_028583685.1 Petaurus breviceps papuanus | reverse complement strand
ATCTATCTATCTATCTATCTATCTATCTATCTATCTATCTATCTATCTATCTATCTATCTATCTATCTATCTATCCATGAGTTTGACATAGTTGAAACTGTAGGATTTTTGGTATCTCCATGGTATTAGAGTAATAAAATAACTTGCTATGGTTTCCATAGTAGTTTGACAAGTTTATTGCTAAGTAAATGAACTAGAAAAGGTTGGAAATATTAATGAAGTCAATGGGAAAATATGGCTCCTTTGCAAAGCAGGATGGAACCACATATAGTACCTATCTATTTGATCCTCACAACTCTGGAAAGTAGGTGTAGCAGCAAGCACCCCAAGCATCCTCAGAGTTGCTTCCACCACAGGTTCTTGGATCTGCTTTGTTAAAGGAAAGCAACTCAAAATGGGTTAACAGGCTTACTTTAATCAGTCAGACATATATTGTTTACCTTGTTCAGGGGAAAAGGTCAGCGCCCCGAACTTCAAAGTATACAGGCAGAATTATCAAGACAGAAACAGATTAAGTAGACAGATTTCCAAACTGTCCAACCATTACATCCATAACAAATCAACATCTGGGTTTTTCAAAGCGGGGCGGGGGGGGGGGGGGCCTGGACAATGGCTTTCCAGAATACAGATCAAATCACAGAACACTTCTCAAAGTGAGCCCCCAAAACAAAGCCTCACATCAGGGCTTATATAGCCTTCTCCTGGCTCAGAGAATGTAACAACCTGATTGACCCACTGGCCAACCAAAAAGTATTTACTGAAAAACAAGCCTCCCACCCCCAAGTTTCAGGTGCACTTTAGCCTAGGGGCAGGGAAGATCTTTAAATTTGCATTCCCATTACAGTAGGTGCTATTGTTCTCCCCATTTTAAGAATGAGGAAAGTAAAGTTGGGAGAAGTTAAGTGACTTGCTTAGGATCACACAGCTATAAAGCAGGATTACTCAAACTCAGATCTCCCAGACTCTTAAATCCAGCATTCTATCCATTGTACCAAGTATCTAATTGCTATATGCATTTATACGCCACCTTATTTGTACCTAGCTGCTTTCACATCATCTCTTTCTTTATATTCCCAGCATTTAGCACTATACCTGACATATAGTAAGAAAGCACTTAATGCTTGTCAACTCGCTGACAAAAAAAAAGAAAGAAAATATGGCTCCACACTTTTTTTTACATACAATAACAGGTCACATAATTTAAAATTGTAAAGAACTTTATAGGTCATAGAATCACAAACTCTCAGAGTTATGTAATATTCCCCACCCAACAGGAACTAATGTACGCTGAAAAATTTCACTAATTTCCAAGTTCCATATTTGTTTAGAGTTGGGATCTATTCAAATCCACAGCCCTGAGCTCCCACCAGTGATTTAAACCATTCTAGCCTGGCTTTTGAAGTTCATGTCCATATACCTTCAACATCATCTAAACATGGCTGACATTTATATTTCTTCCCCTCCCACCTAACCCCCTTTTCATTGTGTCTACCTCCTAGCTACAATCTCCAAGGATTTTTAATCCTGTGAAAATCTTGTAGCCTTATTTAAACTGCCCTAAAAGGAAGTATTTTTAACCAGCCTGTGCATCTGGTTATATTACCAGGTTGTAGTCTCAGGCTCTGCCTTTTGGGAAATGTAGTCCTGATAATTTCCCCCAAAGATCAAGGCTCCCTTTCAGCTCCATAAATTATCAGAATATAAGGTCTGCCTACAGGTATACCTCCATTACAACCTCAGAGATGATCTAATGTACCTTGTATCTGTACATTGAAGGAATTGTAATGGTAATGTAATTTTGAATTTGAAGATCCCTTTTGTGTTGGCAAAAGTAGCAGGTACTTAGAACTTAGTAACTGATCAAGCCTCTGTTGGGGAAATGGAAGGTATGAACTCCTGTCTCCTGTTACTGATGTAACAGGAAAGCCTCTGTCTCTGATATAACAGGAAGGGGTTGGCTGAAATAGGCTGTGTGTATATAAGGAAAAGTCCCAGAGAGGCACAGTCAGAATTTCCTTGAGACTGAGATCTGGTGACAGAACAGCTATAAAAGAATGGAGAACTGAATCCTGAAAACTTGTGGTGGTAGAACTTCTTCTGAACAGGAACCCAGAGCCTGGAGTCAGGAGCCCAGGAGCCAGGAGGCCAGAGCCAGGAGCCCAGGTGACTGAAGCATGACTGGGATACTGAGACTTTGTTTGTTTGAGGCTTGGTTGAGCCTTGAATTCCCTAGAGCAGAAATAGTGAAGGATCTGACATGGACCAAGCCCTATGAACTTCAGTGTGGAGCAGGATCTGCCCAGAGAGCTGGTCAAGGAACTGGGAACTATCTGCCATTGAACCCAGGTGACAGTCTGGTGAATCCAGGTAGAATCTGGGACCATGGAAGGATATCCAGGGAATCTGAAGACAGGCCCCAAGTTAAGATGAAAAGACCTCTTCTTGGGTACTAAGTAATGATGAAATTGTAGTTTACTAGTGACCTAGGGGTAGAGGGTTCTGTGTATGATACTTAGTAAGACTTTGTGAATAAGTGACTAATTGTACTTTGAGTACTTTGAGATATTGTTACTGATAAGTAACTGATTGAGTTAATCAAGACTTTGCCCCATGAGTGGAAGACTTTGACTGTGTACTTTGAGAATACTGATAAGTGACTGATTGAATTAATTTAATAGTGACTATTTTATTTTGAGACTGTGTTGTGAATATTATATTGTGATTTTCTGTGATAAGTTGTAATATTGTGAATGCTGTACCTTGATTTTCTGTGGATGTTTTGCTTTTGTTATGGAATTGAGTGATCACTATGCTGTGTAATCGGAACTTTAAAAGCTGTTCACAGTAGCATTCTTCTGGAAAGCTTCTGTGCATGGCATTACAGGAATACATTCTAAAATATCTAGTTTGGCTCCCTCATTATAGGGAAGCAGAGCTGAGAACAAATATTTTAGAAATAAAACTGTTCTCTTAAATGAAGTACTCCTAGTCCCTTTACTATTCAGGCAAAGGATAATTTCTTTAATTTTTACACTTCACAGTCTTAAAAAAAAGACTTTGCTCTGTGTGTGTGTGCATGCACACATGTGTATCATATCACTAACACAGTTACCAAAGTATATATAATCATTATATTGTCTGATGGTAACCTCTATAGTAGAATGTGTACAATCAATAAGTATTTATGAAGCAACAAAGGTGCAAGCACTGTGTTAGGGGCAGGGAATACAAATCCAAAGAATAAAGCAATTACTACTTGCAAGGATCTTACATTCTAACCAAGGATTCCCAGATATTCTAAAGGTAATTCATTCAACGAGGCATCAGAATAACATTGCTACATATATTATTATACACAATTGAGAATCTGTCCATTTGCAAATAGCCCCTCAACCTTTCTCAACTTTGGAGGACTGAGTTAGGACTCAAGAGATTATTGACAAACATGTGGATCTATACCTATAAAGTTAAAGGTCCAGTCACACGTACAAACAAATTAGCAGGAACTCTGGTATATGAGGATTACAGGAAAATTCCATCAATAGTATAGTGAGTCTTAGACCCTAGCTACAATCTCCCACGGATGAGTTATTGAGACCCAACCTAAATATGGCAGGGGAGGGGCTAAAATCTGATCATGAAGTCAATGTGACTACTTTATTTGGGACTAATACTCTATTTCTGGAAAATATGCATTTCAAAGCATCACAGGGAGCTAAAATTATGAAAGAGGAATTCAAATGTTTGAAAACTCAGTTGGTTTGAGGTGAGGAAAAGAATGTGGGGTTTGAAACACTAACCTGAATTAATCTAGACATAAACTCTGAAAAAGCATTGGCAAGAACTAGAACCTAGCCTACTCAGGTCTCATATACTTGATCACCATTTTGGATTTTACTAAATGTTTCTATTTGTAATTATTTTGGCTCTAATTTTATTTTTCTTTTCTTTTAAAATTACACTATTTTCCTTTATTTATACCAAATTGATTTACCTCTAAGTGACTTATTCTTCAAAAGATAACCATAGACAATGTCCACTCTCTTTTGTTTGTGACAATTATTAATATGAAATACAATTCCAGAGAGTTCACTGGTAATTTAAAGATGGCTTTAAAAGAAACAAAATTATAAGAAATGACAAGCAGGATGATTTCAGAAAAACCTGGAAAGATGACATAAACTGATGGAAAGTAAAGTGAGCAGACACAGGAGAATGTCATATATAGCAACAACAATATCGTATGATGAAAAACTGTGAATGCCTTAGTTATTCTCAGTAATACAATGATTCTAGAGGATCCTAAAGGACTCATGATGAAATATGCTCTTCACTTCAAGAGAAAGAACTGAAAACAGACTGAAAAATACATTTTTATCCTTCCTTCTTCCCTCTCTTCCTTCTTTCCTCCTTTCCTTCCTTCCTTCCTTTCTTCCTTCCTTCCTTCCTTCCTTCCTTCCTTCCTTCCT
>NW_027185798.1:55259069-55276744 GCF_028583685.1 Petaurus breviceps papuanus | reverse complement strand
TACAAACATATGGAAATGCTTTACATGATTTCAAATGCGTAACCTATATTGGATTGCTCACTCTCTCAGGAAGGGGGAAGGGAGGCATAGATTTTGGAACTCAAAACTTAAAAATAATGTTAAAGTTGTTTTAATTTGTAATCAGGGCAAAATATAAAAATATTTTTCTTTTTAAAATTTAATTTATTTATTTTTAGTTTACAGCATTCAGTTCCACAAGCTTTTGAGTTCCAATTTTTCCCCCTCCTCACCAAGAAGGCATGCAATCTGATATAGATTCTATATATACATTCACGTTAAACATATTTTCACATTAATTATGTTACCAAGAACAATTATAACCACTGGAATGAACCACAAGAAAGAAGAAACAAAACAAAAGAGAGCAAGAGTAAACAGTATGCTTTGATCTGCATTCGGACTCTGTAATTCTTTCTCTGGATGTGGATAGCATTTTCCATCATGAGTTTTTTGCAGTTGTTTTAGAACCTTGAATTGCTGAGAAGAGCCAAGTCTATCAAAGTTAGTCATCACACAATGTGGCTGTTACTGTGTACAATGTTCTCCTGGTTCTGCTCTCCTCACTCAGCATCAGTTCATATAAGTCTTTCCAATTTTTTTCTGAAGTCTACCTACTCATCATTTCTTATAGCACAATAGTATTCCATTACATTCATATACCACAACTTGTTCAGTTTTCACATATATATATATATGTGTGTATATATATATATATATATATATACACACACACACACACACACACAGCATTTATATAAGTCCTGCAGCTACAGCAGTCTGCCTAAGCAAAAAAGTAATTAATTTCACTTGTGGCCATTTTTACTGAAGGGAGCAAAGAGAAAACATGGTTTGCTCAAATGATACTAGTGGAAGTAGTATGAAAACAGGAAATAAGAAGAGGAGAAAGAGGCCCTTTTATGAATTGTAAATCTGGACATCACATTGCCTTTACCTTGGAATTTTCTGCTTATAAAATCTTTAATTACTCTTCAACTTGAGCAAAAAAAAAGAGAAGACAGTTTTTCATTTTTTCTGTGTGTCCCCTGAGCCTTGCATAGAGTAGATGCTTTAAAAATGCTTTGTGGTATTGATTGGTTTTTCCGGTCTAATATCTGAATAAAACAATGTAACCAAAACAACAAATAGATTGACCATCAAAGATAAAGCAGAGTGTAAATATATATATATCTATGTGTATGTATCTATATCTCTCTCATACCTATTGTGCACATGTTTGGGACAGAGACGTGGTGAGGAGTGGAGAGTTGTCCTTGTTATTCTTTACATATGACACTCCAGCTCCTGACTGTCTTTTTTTTTTTTTTAAGCAATCAGGGTTAAGTAACTTGCTCAAGGTTACACAGCCAGTCATTTCTGGGTGTGGTGCTGAGTGTCTGAGCTGGGATTCGATCCCAGGTCATCCCGACACTGCAGCCGGTGCTCTTACTCGCTGAGCCCCCCGGCCGCCCCTAAGCGATCGGGGTTAAGTAACTTGCTCAAGGTCACACGGCCAGTTATTTCTGGGTGTGGTGCTGAGTGTCCGAGCCCGGATTCGATCCCAGGCCGTCCCGACACTGCGGCCGGCGCTCTCACTCGCTGAGCCCCCCGGCCGCCCTCCTGACTGTCTTTACACCCAGGCCTGGAATTGCTCTCTACCACACCTTAGTCTCCTAACTTCCCTAGTGACCCTGGCTTCCTTTTAGGCTTAGACTTGGCTCAGATACTACTCTCTGCTGGAGGCCTTCCCAAGCATCCACCACAACCTCTGTGCCCCCACCGAGAGCGGATCTCGTTTACGCTCTGCATTGCTTTTAGCTGCTTTCATGGGCGTTTGCTCATTTGAATACGAGCTCCTAGAGGGTGGGGACATGATTTTTCTTTTCTTTGTATCTCCTCAACTTTGCATAGTGTCTGACACACAGTAGGTGGTTAATAAATGCTTATTAACTGACTGACTATTCTTAAGGTTTTAAATATTTGTTGTCTTTCACGTGGCAACTATAAAATACCTATAGCAATCATTAAATCGATTACTCCCTAGCAAGATTTGGCTTTGGAAAACTCAACAGTGGCAAATAGATTGGAAAAGATCAGTATACTTTCCAGTCATAAAGAAGGGCACATAAAGCCAAGCATGATTAGCTTTCTAGAGGACTGCAGCTGTGGACAGCTTTGAGGTTCTGATCACATAGTATAGTGAGCTTTCTATTTATTCAGCAGGAAACTAAAGCAAAACATTAACAAAAAAAAAACAAAGTACAGTATTCACAATGTTATAACATAACAATTTATCACTAAAGTGGCCACATAGTTTTAAACAAATGATGTCATTCAGTAAATCCTTAATTCAGTCATCCTTAAGGAGCAAGTCTCCTTAAGGGACACAAAGTACAAAGGTCAAAGTTCTCTACCCCTTGGTCACATTGTCTCAATCTCTCAGTGAAAAAGTCTTCTTTCTTCTGGATTGGAGATTAGTTTCCAATCATCCTTAACTCAATCATCCTTAAGAGGTACAAGGTACAAGAATACAAAGTTCTCCCACCCCTAGGCCATAGGAAATCATGATCTTCTCAGTCAGCATTAAGTATCCAAGGAGAGGTCTTTTCATCTTGACTCAAGGCTGGCTCCCAGTTTCCATGATTCCTCTTCCATGGGTCCAAGTCCTGCCTGAATCTACCCAATCATCACCTGGATTCAGTGACAGTTCCTCATCCAGTTCCATATTGAAGTTTACAGTGTCCAGTCCACATCAAGTCCTTCACAGTTTCTGTTTCTGGGAAGGCAAAGCTTAACAGAGCCACAAAAACATTCATTCACATTGCCAGCAATGTCATCAATTCACTTTCTGCCTGTGAAATCAACATAGACCCATAAACAAGGTCTAAGAAATCAACACAAACCCACACACAAGGTCTGAGAACTCAATACAAATCATCAGTATAGTTCTAGAACCTCTGAAACCCTCCTCCAGGACTTCTGTAAACAGACAACAAGAAAATCCTTTTTCAGGGATTCCAGTAAGGTCCCAGAGCTTCCGTATGCAACATTACAAAAAAAAAATCAACACAGACAGAAGAGACAAACAGAGTGCCACCACCACGTGTTCCCTTCTCAATTCTGCTCTATCCCAGCCTGTGCTTCTACTTTTATATGGTCACTAGCCCCTCCCTGTTCCACCCCTTTCTGTTGCATCTGCATTTTCCTCCCACTGTGGGATTCAGAGATTCTGTTTCTTAACAAAGACTTGATATAATCAAAGCAAGGATCAAAGACACTTGAACTGAAACAAGGTGCTAAATAAATAACTGAAAAAAGGTGCTAAGTACTTCTTTGCTTGCCATTACAGGGAAGTACTAAGGAATATCCAAATTACCAAACAACTGTATTCATTTCACATGCCAACAAGGTTTTGCTTAAAATTCTACAAGCTAGGCTTCAGCAATATATGAATCAGGAATTATTAGGTCAATCTGGTTTTCAAAGAGGCAGATGAACTGGAAAATAAATGGTCAATATTCATTGGATTAGGGAGAAAGCAAGGGAGTTCCAGGAAAAAAAAAATCATTTCTGCTTCATTGACTGCACTATGTGTGGAACACAACAAAATGTGGAAAGTCCTCAAAAGATAGTAATATTAGATCATCTTACTTGTCTCCTGAGGAACCTGTATGCAGGCCAAGACACAATAGTTAGAATCAAACATGGGACAACTACCTGGTTAAAGATTGCAAAAGGAGTATGACAAGGCTGTATATTGTTACCTTATTTGTTTAACTTATATGCAAAATACATTATGCAAAATGCCAAGCTGAATGAATCAAAAGCTAGAATTAAGGTTGCCAGGTGAAATATCAACAATCTCCGAAATATAGATGATACCACTCTAAAGAAAGAAAGTGAAGAAGTAATAAACCTCTTGATGAGAGTGAAAGAAGAAAGTTTAAAAGATGGCTTGAAGCTACACACACACACACACACATTTATATACAAACAACATGATATCTTGACAACTGGTCCTATCACTTCCTGGCAAATAGAGAAGAAATGTCAGTGTTAGAACTTATATTATTGGGTTCAAAGATCACTGCAGACAATGGCTGTATTTATGAAATTAAAAGATGCTTGCTCCTTGGAAAGAAAGCTCTGGTGAATGTAGATATCATACAAAAAAGCAGAGACATCACCTTGCCAACCAAGATTCGTATAGTCAAAGCTATAGATTTTCCAGCAGCAATGTATGGTTGTAAGATTTGGATTGTAAGGAAAGCTGAGTGCAATAGAATCAACACTTTCAAAATGTAGTGCTGGAGAAAACTTATGAGAGTCCCTTGGATAGCAAAGGGATAAAATCAATCAATACTTAAAGAAATTAATTCAGGCTATTTATTGGAATGTCAAATACTGAAGCTGAAGCCGAAATACTTTGGCAACATAATGAGAAGACAGGATTAATTGGAAAAGACCCTGACACTGGGAAAGATAGAAGGCAAAAGAAAAGGACATGACAGAGGATGAGATGGGCAAGTGTCATGGTAACAATGAACATGAACTTGAACAGATTTGAGAGACAGTGGAGAATGGAAAGACCTGGTGTGCTGTGGTCCATAGGACTATGAAAAATTGTATATGACTGAATGACTCAACAACAACAATAACATCAAAGATTTAGATAGCTAAAGAGTCTGTAAAAAACAGATCCTATACTTTGTAGTTGCTTTTCTAAATATTGTTTTTAATGAGTGGAAAAACAAATTTTATCTGATACCTCGGGCAATAATGCAGACTCACCTCTTAGAATTAATATTTTTTTAACAAATATATAGGAATAAAGAGCAAAAAATTCTCTCCTTTGACTTCTACAATCCATGAAATCCCAGATGTGTTACTTTTTGAGTTCATGGTTTCCTAATGGGGCCAGCAGGAGACTGGGTTAAGCATATTTAGGGTTTGACCTACTACTGTAAATTGTTTGCTATACTAATTCAGAGGCTGAGTGAATGAAAAGAAAGCCTTTTAATACTAAATGTGCTGTAGGAAGGGAGTGGTGTTAGTGGTGAGAGTGCAATAGGCAGCTCAAATTCTTCATTTCTATTCCTGGTTCAACCTTTGGCATGCCTTCTAGTTTTCAGAATGTCATTCAGATTGCCTTGCCTAGAGCTGCATGGATATTAGGTAGTATGAAAGCCTTACTTCTTCCTCCCACCCCTTTGAGTTGTAGAACTGAACAAATAGAATGCCTTTTAAAAAAATCATACTTTTATTGACAATCTTTGGAAGGAATGTCACATGGTGGATGGAACACAGCCTCAGAGTAAAGGAAGAGCTGGGTCCATCCTATTTAATTGGATGTGGAACTCTTCAATTACCCTAAGCAAGACTAAGCTGCAAACATGCCAATTTGCATGGGTAAAAGTTGTTTCCTCACTAGGGGTGAAATCCAGTCTAGAACATCCAACCTCCAACCCTTCCCAAAATGGCAGCCTATATATTTCTATGACATTACCATACTTCTGGGTGGTAATCTTTTAGATAGCCAGTAATTACTTTGATTTATAGATCCTAAACATCTCTCTCTGACAAAGACAAAGGTTTAAATGTCTAGGTCAAAGCTTTAGTGAAAAAGATCTTTAATGAAAAAGATACCTTTTAGTTAAAGCTCTCTATCTGTGCACACATCTTTTTGAGCTAGGGTTTGAATTCATAGTCTTTCAGAATCACAGAATGTTAGAGTTGAGAAGTACCTTTGAGATCATCTGGTTCTATATCTTATACAATAGAAATACTTTTTAAAACATCCCTGATTCACAGCTTGTATTTTTCTAGTGAAAAAGTAATTCCTACAATCCAAGACAGTGTGTTCTAATACAGATGTAATAGATCACCAACCTAAAAATGAGAGACCTTGGCAGTCATATGCTTCAATTCCCTTATTTTACAAAGGAGAAAATTGAGACCCAGAGAGGATAAGTGATTTGTCCAAAGTCATACAGGTAGGTAGGAAGTATCAGAGAGTATATTTGAACTCTAACTCCAGAGTAAATGCTCTCTGTCTCTCATGATTAGGAATGCTGATTTTAATTTCTTGTTGTGTTTTTTAAATAGTCTTCCTTAAATTCCTATGATTTATCCTTCTGTTAGCCTTTTTGCCCTTTCTTTGGGGGGTGGGGGGATGCAGGGCAATTGAGGTTAAGTGACTTGCCCAAGGTCACACAGCTAGTAAGTGTTAAGTGTCTGAGGCCAGATTTGAACTCAGGTCCTCCTGACTCCAGGGCCAGTGCTCTATTCACTGTGTCACCTATCTGCCCCTGTGTTAACCTTTTTTAAAAAATCCTTGATATTTCTTGGATCTCATGGTGTGTGTAAGCAAGTAGAAAGTTTGATGACTTGCCTACAAGAAGTGGCATAAAACTATCATTGAAGACATGAAGTATGGGAAAAGGAGTCAGGCCAATTATATAGCAGAGCTGAGAGATAATAGAGGGACAGATGAAGTGTAACAGCTTTGGAAATTCACAATTTGCTGGAAAGAACCAGAAGGCTACCAGTGTGTTGGGGAGAGCCTCTGTGAGGGATTTATGGGATAACACAAAAAAAGACCTCTGCTATTATGAAAATACCCGAACCATATTAGGTCCCTTTAAGCCCTTGTCACAGCACCCTCCATGAAACCTTTCCTCATCTCCCTGGCTTTTAATGTGCTCCCTGGGGCATGCGGGGTACTGAGAAGGACTGGCACCTCTGTATGAGGGCTTTCTTTTCAGGGCTGCTTATCAATCTTTAGTGTCCATATGTCACCCAATTCTCATCTGTGGCTCTAAGAAGCTGTAGCATGTGCTGGGGCCACACCTAGTAAAACTGTCTGTGCAGATGGGAGAAACCAAGTTGAGGGTAACTGCCAGGTCTCAAACCTGTCAGTGAGTTAGGGGGATGTCTCTTCCAAGCATGTAAAGACTTCCCCAGTGGAATGGGCAGATGGGAATAATTTGTTCCAACAGTCATGAAGGTGGCTGAAGCAGGTACTGTAGAGCACTTAGAACTTCCTCAGATATCAAAGACCCCAAAGTCATCCACTGCATCCCAGGCCATAGTCAATCATCTTGATTTTTGTCTTGCCACTGGACTTCAATGACTCTGGAAGAGAGATTGAAGCTGAGGACTTGGTGCAACTCTGACTCACTTAAATCCAATTCACACACAAATAAAGATATCCTATGATGTCACTAGCCCTCTTCAAAAACAAAAGACAAACAAATGTACTCCCTCACCCCCTACACAGCAAATGTTTTGTAATTATCTGTTAACATTTATTTTCCTGTGCAATTCATGCCCGTTGAAGACAGGGGCTATTTGTGATTTTTGTCTTCATATTAGTATCTCCTAGCACGATGTTTGGTAAACAATAAGTAAATAATAACTATTTGTTGAATGAATGATCAAAAAATTACACAGGATGAGAAGACGTGAATGGGCTGTAATATGCATTGTTTGAAGAAGGTGGCTCCATGGATGAAAAAAAAATTTTGGAAGGCCGTGAAGAACATTGGGAAAGTGTCCTGGATTTGAAGTCAGAGAATGGAGGTTCAAATCCTGGTTCTGCTTCTGTTTAGCTATGTGATCCTGTATAAGTCATCTACCTCCTCTGGGACTCAGTTTCCTCATCTGAAAAAAATGTGACAGTTGTACTCATTGCCATAGTTAGAAATCTATGCTTTTATGACTTCTGAGGTAGTTTTGCAGGAGTGGAGAGGCTTTTGGACTGTCTAAGGCAGTCCCTATGTTCCATAAAACCATCTGCTATCATTCTATACAATTCAATTTAATATTTTTCTCTCTCTGTATATATATATAAAACCTTCATTTCTATAAATGTATAGAAATTATATAATTTTATATGAATATATAGGAAGATAGCAAGAAAAGAAGGAAGGATGGGGGAAGGAAGGAAAGAATGAAGAAAAACAGCAGTAAAGTTAACCACAACAAACAATTCTTACAGTATTCCATACCTATATTCCTCCACCTCCACATTATCCTTATCTCATTTTATCCTCACTCCATTCTGCATCTGCTTCTTTTCCCGGTTTCAACTTCACTATACAAGATGCCTTTCCACCAGGTATCTCATGGTCTCCTTGCATTTTCTGTTTCCTTTTGTGTGTTGTCTCCCCCAAACATATTGTAAACTCCTTGAGGAGAGAGACTTTCTTTTTATTAATTTTATCCCCAGCATTTAGCACAGTGCCTGGCACATAGTAGGCACTTAATAAATGTTGATTGGATTGGATTAGACCTATGCAAAGAAGAGAGAGGGAGGCACATTCTTATATTTCCACTGCAGGACCGAGCTAATTTATTATAATTATATATAGCATTTACTGGATCATATATCTAGAACTAGAAGGAAATATCAGAGGTCATCTAGTCCAACTACTTCATTTTATGCACAAGGAAACAGGCCCCTAGAGATAAACTGAGTTGCCCAAGACCAGACAAGGAAGAAACATTAGAGGCAGTATTTGAACCCAGGAACCTCAGGGTAGAGAACATGATTTTCCTTTTCTTTATATCACTTAACTCCAATAATTTTTTCTACTATACCATACTGCCTCCCAAAGCAGATCTTTAATCTAAAGATTGAAGGGGCATCAGAGACTATCAGGCTTAACTTACTCATTTTACAAATGAGAAAACATGAGTGTAAGGGTACTTAATTGATTTGTCCATGCTCACAAAGAAAATAATGTCAGAAGCAGGATTTGAAGTCAGCCCCTTTTAACCCAGAGTCAATGATCTTTCCAAAATGTAGATTTTCATTTCTTTGTTCTTTCCTTTGACATGGTTGTAGTCATACAATTATTTTTCTTGCTTCTGCTTATTTCACTTTTCATCAGTTCACATAAATATTCACATTATCTTGATTTTTTCATATTCATCACTTCAAGTGTCATAGTGATAGTTCATTAAATTCATGTATTCCAATTCTTTATTGGAACTTCCTCAATTCTTCCATTCCTTCAATTTATTCTGGTTCTATGTTCTTTGCAAACACACACACAGTACTATTAAAGTGCTGGAATATATGAGAAATTTGTTTCTATCTTTAACCTCTTGTAGCAGCAACCCCACATTAGCATACCCAGGATGGCTGCTAGCACAAGTTCTTAGATCCATTTTACTAGGAAAGATAGCTATTTAAGGGGGCAAAAATCTTTAAAAATTATATTCACTAGTTCAAAGGAAAAGAAAAAAACCCTGAACTTCAGAGAAAATACAGAGAAAATAGAAGCAGAGAAATAAAGACAACAGACAGGGCTTTGACTGCCTGAATCAAAGCAATATTGCTATACACTTTATATACATCCCTGGATTGAGAGAGCCTTTGCATCTGAGCAATTGGAGAGCTCTGAACATATAGGTACTCAGAATCTTGATGAGGGAATCATAAGGTCCTTCTCATAAGTGAGCCCCCAAAACAAAATACCAACTCAGAGTATATATACATATATATACTTCTCAGAACCAGAAGGCATCACAACCCTCCTGACTCAGTGCTTAATTAGAAATCAGCAAAAGATGTGAAAGCTTTCCTACAAGCAAGCGTACCCTAAGCAAGCTTCCCTCCCCCAACAGGCTTTATGACTCAGGATGTATCATAGCTGGGCACATAGGCCTAATTAATTAATAAGGGTAGACCTTATATCCCATTAACATTATACCTCCTTAACAGTATGTCCCTAACAGTTGAAATCTACAGTCATCTTTGTCAATCTGCTCATTGTAAAGTGGATCTTCTGAGGTGTTTTGATATAGATTTTTCTTAGTGATTTGGGGTATTCTTCTATGTGGTTGTTAATAGTTTCAAATTCTTTGGGAAGCTATTTGTTCATATCCTTTGATCACTTTTCCACTGGGGAATAGGAACCCATTCTCTGAAAGGCCACACCATGATAAAACAGAGATTCTTAACCTGGGGTCTGTGAACTTTTAAAAAATCTTAATAACTATTTCAGTATAATTGGTTTCGTTGGTAATCCTCTGTATTTGGTAATATGCTTTTAAATACATTACTTGGGAAAAGGATTCACCATAATGCCAAAGGGATCCATGATGCAAAAAGGATATATAATTCTAACATGATAGTAGTTATTCATCTCATAATGGAGGTTACTGGAATGATGCATACATTCACCTTTTAGTGTTGTTTTGAACTCTTCACTTTATGTGAAGTAGTATGATATATAAACCTCAAAAGAAAAATATTATTTTCAGTGAATATCTAAATTCTACATTATAACAGAATTATTCATTTTATTAGACTTGAGGAATAGATAACTCGTTGTTCTTTATAGGAATCTGCCTTCTGTCACACATGCACACACAGAGTGTATTTTAAGTTTTGTGTGCTTTAAAAAAATCAAAACAAAACAAAAACAAAATCAAGCTACTGTTGATGGGAGTTGGTAAAAACTATTCCCTGTCAACACTTGGCTCTACTCACTTTAATTTCTTTTTCTTTTCTTTTTTCTTTAGTAAATATACAGCCAAAGTTAGTACTCAGAACAATTCTACCTTTTATACAGTCTATCACGTATGCATCAACATTAAGTCTGCCAGAGTGGAACGAGGGAAGGGGAGAAGGGTCCAACTGACAACCATCTGTGTTTTTAGAGGAGCAAAGCACATCCAGTAAAAACAATTTAGAATTGAATGCAGTTTTCATATTTGGGAGAATCTAAATTATGTTAGTGGAATGAAATGCACAGGATATAACAACGCACATTAGAATTACTGTCTGTGCCCAATATAAATCTAGGCAGGCTTCATCATAACCATGAAGCCCACACTATTATTCTTGGATCTGTCTTCTCCATTGGGGAATTCCTGACAACAGGAGATTTTCTACCTCTACCACTGAGTATATTTCAATAACATTAAATAATTTCATTTTACTTTTATTTGTACTCTTTCCAGAATATTGTCTAGGAGAGTGACATACACCTTTGGTAAGCATGCCTTGTTGTTTTGAGCTGCACTTAGAGTTCAATGTCAGAGGGTCACTGGATAGAATTATGCCTGTGGCTGAATCAAAGAATCTTGTAAGCTCTAAGATGGTCAGTGTCTTAAATGGTTCATTGCATATATTAAGTGCTTAACAATTATTTGTAGAATTGAAATGAACCTTAATATTTGTATGAGGACTTGTAGGAGAGGTTTTAAATTTAGATTTTGATTTACTGAATCACATTTTGTTTTGTTTCATTTTCTGTAAAAAATAACACAGCAGGATATTATATTTTCTGTACCTTTTATTCCATTCATGGTAAACGGGTAAATGACAGAAAATCAAAGTTGGAGTGACTTCACCTTCCTCAAACTGAATAATTCTACTTTTCAAATGAGGGGCATCAGACTAGATGGCCTCTCAGACCCCACCCCCTTTAAATCTGTGAGTCTATGGTTTTATGATTCTCATAAAAAAATTTATTCGTATTAAAAAGTAACCACATTGGTCAGTAGTTATTAACATACTACAGACATCTCTGGGAGAGTGTTGTTATAATATCCATATTTAAAAAATTTTTTAATATATTTTTCTCTGCAAGAAATCCTGTAAAAATTTTCTTTTAATGTGTTCTAGAATATGCCACCTACAACAGAGATTTCCTTTGTCTTTGGTCTTGTCCAGTCATCATGTCCAAGTTCAACTACTTATTATTTCTATTTCCTTTCATAGCATATTGTCAAGTTATTCCTTGGAGACAGTTAAATTCTTCAGGTGTTCTGATTTGTGGATGGCATTATGTTGGTTTTACAAAGTCCTAGAACTTTATAAGACCTCTTCCTCAGTGATATCTATGATCCCCTCAAATGATATTTGAATAATAATTCATATAGGTAAAAAAAATGAAAATGAATGAAGAATGTCTATTTTCCTGATGGTGACAAGCCATTAGATAATCAATTCATTTAGACAGTTCGTCAATACATGTATTTGGAACTGGTGAAGCAAACAATCAATAGCTTAGGTTACATCATTTAATACAAGAGAGAGCAGGCTAGATTATATTTGGGAAATTATATCACACACAGAAAAAAACAAAAACAAACCTCAAGACACTACCTGGCCTAAAAACTCATTTTTGACCCCCAGAATCACAGAATCTCAGAGATGAGAGGAACTTCACAGACCATCTGTTCCAGTTTTATCTTGAATATGCCTCTTACATCATTCCCTAGAAGCTGTCATTAAGTCTTTGCTTGAAGACTTCTAATAAGGGGAATCCACTTAATCCTTTAGAAGTTTATTACATACACACTCAATTGGGTATCTTACCCTACAGGAAAATAGGGAGGTAGGGATAAAAGAAGGGATGATAGAAGGGAGGGCAGATAGGGGCAGAGGGTAGCTAGAAGCAAACATTTTTAAAAAGGGATATGATCAAAGGAGAAAATAGAATAAGTGGGGGCGGGATAGGATGGAGGGAAATATAGTTAGTCTTTCACAATATAACTACTGTGGAAATGATTTGGGTAACTAAACACGTACAACCTATATCAAATTGCTTATCTTCCCAGTGGGGGTGGGTGAGGAGGGAAGAAGGGAAAAAATCTGGAACTTAAAGCTTTGAAAACAAATATTTAAAAATTTGTTTTTTACATGCAACTGGGAAATAAGATATACATATACTGGGGGTATAGAAACCCATCTTGCCCTACTAGAAAGTTAGGGGGCTGATGGGGGAGTACATAAGAGAGAACAGATTGGGCAAAGGGTTATTCAGTAGGCTTGCTATTTTGGGGTGGGGGTAGGGGAAAGACAGGGAGAAAACTGTAACTCAATCTTGTGGAAATGGATGTTGAAAACTAAAAATAAATACCTTAATTAATTTTTAAAAAAGTAGTTTATTACATTTCTGGATACCTCTAATTGTTAAAAAATAGCTAGCAATTATAAAGTGATTTAAAGTTTGGAAAGCATTTTATTAATATCTCATTTTATCCTTACAACAGCCCTTAGATTTAGGCACTATTATTATTAACATCGAGACAAACAGAAGTTAAATGAATTGCTAAGTGTCACATAGCTAAAAAGTGTCTGAGATAGGATTTGAATTCAGGTCTTTCAGAGCTCTATCAAATGTGCCACCTAACTATTAGAAAAAGTCCACCCTTATATGAAGAGAACATTTGCCTCTGCAGCTTTTATCAATTGCTCCTAATTCTGCGATACTAGTCCAAACAACATAAGTTGAGTCCCTCCTCCATATACAATCTTTCAAATACCTGATGATATCAACTCACAAAGTCTCTTTTCTAAGCTAATAATTCTCATTTCCTTCAACTAAACCTCAGTCTAATGCATGACTTCAAGCATTCTAGTCACCCTTCTACATATATTATCTATCATCTATCATAAGATATAGCTATCACATGCATGTTCTTCCTAACATTTAACATTGAGAATTGGACAACACAATGCAAATGTCTTACCAAGGCAGAAAATAGAGGTTATCCCCAAATTAAAATACTATATGAGTATCAGAACAATCTTCCACTGGGGGAAAAAAAACAACATTAAATTCTTTGAGTTAATCTCACTTCTGTAGGACCATCTTAAAGAATCACCCTTGTTTTGCTTTACAGGACACAAAACCAAACTTAGCATGGTCTTCTTGGCAAGAGAAGTTTTGTTCTGTTTTTTAAAAAATAATATTTTATGTTTTGGATAATTGTTTATGAAACAAATTTTAACTTTTTTTTTTTAATTGGAGCTACACCTTTTCTACATCCTTCCCTTCTGTAGCAGCAAGCACCCCAGTGTCCCCAGGGTGGCTGCCAACACAGGCTCTTAGATCTGCTTTTCTAAAGGAAAGCAACTCAAAATGGGTTAACAATCTTGCTTTACTCAATCAAATATTTCATTTACTTTGTTCAGGGGAAAAAGTCAGCACCCCAAACTTCAGAGAATACAGACAGAAGTTACAAGAAAACAGAAAAAACATATCAAGCAGACAGGCCTCCAACTGTCCAACCATTACATATATACCTAGGTCAGTTACCAGAGAGGGAAGAATCAAAATTTGGGTTTGTTAAAGCCAGGAGGCTCTCAACAGCTGCCCAGAGTCTTATCTGGTCAAATCATACAACACTTCTCAAAATGAGCCCCAAAACAAATTCTCACATCAGGGATTATATAGCCTTCTTCTGGGTCAGAGAATGTAACAACCCTCTTGACCCACTGCCCAATCACAAAGCATTCCTGAAAAACAAGCCTCCCACCATAGGCTCCAGGTGCACTTAACCTAGGGGCAGGGAAGATCTTAAAACTTTACATGCCTATAACATCTTCCTGGACCCCTCCTTGATATGGTAAGCCATTTAATATAAATTATATGGGTGCAGTCATGCAAAACATATTTCCGTATTAATCAAGTGGTGAAAGAAAACACAGACCAAAAAAATGAAAAAAAAAAAAGTGAAAAAAAGTATGTCTTGATATACATTTGGACTCTATCAGGTTTTTCTCCAGAGGGAGATATTATTTTTCATTATGAGTTCCTTTGGAATTGTCTTGGATCACTACATTGCTAAGAATAGCTGTCATTTAAAGTTGAGCATCATACAATATTGCTGTTACCATGTACAATGTTCTCCTCATTTAGCTCATTTCACTTTGCATCAGTTCATGTAAGTCTTATCATGCTTTTCTGAAATCATCCTGCTCCTCATTTCTTATATATAGTATTCCATTACATTAATATACCACAACTTGTTCAGTCACTCCCCAAGTGATGGGAACCCACTCAATTTCTAATTCTTAGCAACCACAAAAAGAGTTGCTATAAATATTTTTATATGTGTGGGTCCTTTTCTCTTTTTAAATTATCTTTGGGATATAGACCTACTAGTGATATTACTAATTCAAAGGGTATGCAGAGTTTTCTATTTTACCCTTACTCTCCACAATGGTTGGATAAGTTCATACAGTTATTTTAAATTGAATTTCTCTTTCTATCTCTTGCTGTTGGACTTTGTTGGTAATATATAGAAATGTTAAAGATTTATGTGGGTTTCCTTTTATCTTTACTTTGCTGAAGTTGATTATTTCAATGAGGTTTTTAGTTGATTTTCTAGGATTCTCTAAGTATATTATCATATCATCTGCAAAGAGTGATAATTTTATTTCTGCATTGCCTATTCTAATTTCTTCAAATTCTTTTTCTCTTTTTATTGTCATAGCTAGCATTTCTAGTGAAATACTGAATAATAGTGGTGGGCATCCTTGCTTTGCCACTGATCTAACTGGGAAGGTTTCTATCTTATCCCCATTACAGATAATGCTTGCTGATGGTTTTAGATAGATATTACTTATCATTTTAAGGAAAGCTTCATTTATTTCTATGCTCTCCAGTGTTTTTAATGGGATTGGACATTGTATTTTGCCAAAAAAGCCTTTCCTGAATCTATTGAGATAATCACTTGGTTTTGTTATTGACATAGCCAATTATGCTGATAGTTTTCTTAATATTGAACCATCCCTACATTCCTAGTACCAATCTCGCCTGATCATAGTGTTTGATACTTGTGATATATTGCTGGAATCTCCTTGCTAATGTTTTACTTAAAATTTTTGCATCAATGTCCATTAGGGATATTGATCCATAGTTTCTCTCTCTCTCTCTCTCTCTCTCTCTCTCTCTCTCTCTCTCTCTAGCATTTCCTGGTTTAGGTATCCATGCGAAATCTGTGTCATAAAAGAATTTGTTAGGACTTTGCTTATTTTTCAAAATAGTTTACATTGTATTGGGATTAATTGTTCTTTAAAAATTTGGCAGAATTCATTTGTGAATCCATCTGGTCCTGGGGATTGTTTCCTTAAGGAGTTCATTAATTTGAACAATTAATTAATCTGAATTAATAAGGAGTTCATTAATTTGAACTATTAATTAACCTGATCAAGTTCTTGTTCTAAGATAGTATTACTTAAATATTCTATTGCTTCTTCTGTTAATGTGATAAATATACATTTTTTGGTAATTATTTAGACACTGTACTTAGATTGTCAGATTTATTGGCATGTAATTGGGCAAAATACCTTCTAATAATTGTTTTAATTTCCTCTTCATTGGTGGAGAATTCACTGTTTTCACTTTTTTTTTTTAAGAAATTGGGGTTAAGTAACTTGCTCAAGGTTACACGCCCAGTAATTTCTGGGTGTGGTGCTAAGTATCTGAGCCCGGATTCGATCCCCAGGTCATCCCAACACTGGGGCCGGTGCTCTTACTTGCTGAGCCACTTGGCTGCCCCTAAGAAATTGGGGTTAAGTAACTTGCTCAAGGTTACACAGCCAGGTGTTTCTGGGTAGATGCTAAGTGTCTGAGCCCAGATTCGATGCCCAGGTCATCTCGACACTTGGGGCCAGTGCTCTTACTCACTGTGCTACCTGTCCGCCCCCACTGTTTTAGTTTTTGATACTGGTCATTTGGTGTTCTTCTTTCTTCCTTTTTTAAAATGAAATTATCCAATGGTTTATCTATTTTAAAAAAAATAAAAACAGCTTCTAGTTTTATTTATCAGTTCAATTGTTTTCTTACTTTCTCCTTTGGTTTTGAGGATTTCCATATTGGTGCTTAATTGGAGATTTTTAATTTTTTTCTTTTCCTAGATTTTTTTTGGTCACATGCCAAGTCATTGATCTGCTCTTTCAAAGAAAGGCTTCATAATAAATTTAGAATGGTAAGAAAATATGTCTTTAATTTCTTTCTCATGCAGATTTTTCATCAATGTGCTAAGATACTTATTTTCCAAGATCACATATTAAGAGATGGAAGGCCATTTAGTACAATTATCTCATTTTATCAATGAGGAAACTGGGAGCTGTTAAATGGTTTGTCCAAAATCTTACAACTAATAAGTCTTTGAGTGAGCATCATAATTTATGTCTTCTTGACTTCAATTCTAGTACTATCTCCACTATGCCACCTAGCTGACATACTTTAAGGCTCTATAATTTTTCCAAATAGATAATTTATGTAAAACTCTTTTAAGATCCTAAAGTATTATACAAATGCTAGAATTATTACTATTAATAATATTAATCATCAAGTATAGAACAAGTGTTCCCTTCATTGAAGGAAATTATAATGCCATTCTAATTTAAAAGATAGTCTTCAAGAGTAAATGGAACTGAAAAACTCCATCAAATGATGTTCAGTGCCATGATAAGGAGTCTCTCTGACTTGGCCAATTTGATACCCCAAAACACAGAGTCCTTTTTTGGACCAATACTCAGAGTCTTTCAAATATGATACCAGAATTTCCACTTTATTGGTACAGATATTGAGAATTCATGGTCATTTTCATGACAAAGTGTCAGAAATATACTTTAATGAAGGACTTTAAAGATCCTATATTAGTGGATTAGAAAATACTCTAAGTAAAAGGGAAGCTGGGTGCTGCAGCAGATAGAGCACTGGTCCTGGAGTCATGAAGATCTGAGTTCAAATCTGGCCTCAGACACTTACTGGTTGTGTCACTTAAACCTATTGGCCTCAGTTTCCTCATCTGTCAAATGAGCTGGAGAAGGAAATGGCAAACCACTTCAGTACCTGTGCCAAGAAAACCCCAAATGGGATAAAAAAGAAACAAAAACG
>NW_027185798.1:55220478-55258969 GCF_028583685.1 Petaurus breviceps papuanus | reverse complement strand
GAGAGAGAGAGAGAGAGAGAGAGAGAGAGAGAGAGAGAGAGAATTCTTCTCAAAAAATATTTCCTTCTACTAGACAAAATATATTTGGGATCAGTATTTGAATGACTGCCTCTTTCAACTGACCTCAAACAGGTCATAAAGTATATTATCAAATAAAATAATCTATTTAACCATGAGAGTAGTTTTAAACATATGACAGAATTTTTATAGAAAATGAAATCTTAAAAATTATTTAGCTCTTTAAGATTCTGGATCTTGGATTAGCTGCAAAGTCTGAGCCAACAGATATAAAGAATGTCTTTAAATCACCCAAGACAAATTAAAGAGTTTCTATAACCATCTAAAGAAAAGTCTAAAAAATGAAATTATATTCTCTATGTGGGAGTAGAAAGAAAGCTAAAGGTAGAGTTATTTACCAGCATTCTTTTCTATAGTTACTAGACAAAAGTTCTCTGTACTGAAACTATTTACCTCTCTTGTTTCCTTCTTCTCTCCTACTGAAAGCCAACAAGTGAGCAGAACAGTGGAGAACCAAAATCAGATTGACAGGAACATTTCTTCAAAATATGTAAAATACTGGTGTGGAATCATAATGTAACATTTTTTTATTGGTCTATACTTAGATTGCAAATAATATAGTAAGGTCAACTACAATATTTAGTAGATCTCTGTAGCTGAGCAGTGGAGATAGAGAAGGACTGGTTGGAGAGATAGAAGGAAAGCAGTAAAACTGTCATCTCTGAAATCAAGGGAGATAATTGTATCCAGTAAGAAGGTATGGTCAATAGTGTCAGAAGTTAAAGAGTTATCAAGAAGGATGGGGACTCAAAATATACCCCAGCAGTGGACAAAGCTGGAGTAAGTCCAACCAAGCTATAAAGACTTTGAGTATAAGTTCATAGATAGATTACTATCCATGGATGAGTTTAGCTAAGTTTGAAGAAGCTCATCACAAAAGTTTGGTCACTAGATGATGATGTTTTTGGCCAAAGTGAGGTATGAATACATCTACAAAAAGGAAGGGCTGCTCTGTATTAGTGTAGGGAGCCCACACCTCAATGGAATCAGTTTTTGAAGTTCTGAAGAAATTTTCTAAAATAATCATTTCTTCTCCATTAAAAATGATCTATAATATAACAACAAAATTTGTTACAGAACTTACTGTAAATAGAGCACTGTTCTTAGCCTCGGAGGTGTTTCAAAGTTTTATAAGATTCTGTCTGCCCTCAAAAAGTTTGCAGTCTAGCAGGCAAATAGGACTCAGACAGAGACAGGGATTACTAGTCAGTCAATAAACACTTACTAATCGCTTATTATGTGTCAGAAAATGTGCTAAATTCTGGGAATACAAAGAAAGGTTAAAAAAAAACCAACTAGTTCCTGCCCTCTGGAATCTCATATCCTACTTGGGAGACAATTATACAAACATCTATGTTTATGTGATATTTTAATTAGAGTTATAAAGCAAAGTTCTATGAGATACCTGAGGTCATTGCTAAACTCATAAATCAAGGAAATCTTGGAAGAAGTGACATTTGCATAGGCTTCAAAAGGGGAGTTCTATAGGCAAAGAGGATATACCGTGTTTCCCCGATAATAAGACACTGTCTTATTAAATTTTTTGGAAAGAAAAACACCAGAGGGCTTATTTTCAGGGGAGGGCTTATGTTGTCCTGCCTCAGCTCTCCTCTGAGGCACTGCTCTCAATGGCGCCAGCAAGCAAATCACTGGGGAAGAACAGGATGACGCGCTCACTGCTGCAGCTCTGATTGGATGCAGCTCGGAGCGCGGCGTGCGTTTCACCGGGGGGGGGGGCGCGGTGCATACAGAGGGTACCATAATGTAGCGTGTAGCACAGGGGATCACCTTCACTACAGTAGCAATCTCAATAGGGCTTATTTTCGGGGGAGGGCTTATTTTAGAGGAATCTTACACAGTAAGGGGAGGGCTTATTTTCGGGATAGGTCTTATTATCAGGGAAACACGGTATTAGTGATGAAGTGGAAAAAAGCCAGATTTGGAAAGAGCTGAGGAGGAAGTAGGTTCAAAAGAAGAAGTATTAGATACAAACACTGCCTCAAGAAACCCAATAGTAAAGAGAAGTGTGAATGCTACCTAAATGGGATAGAATCATTAAGGGGTGGGGTTTTTTTTAAGTACTGAGAAAGCCTTTACCATATTTATATGCAAATGGGAAAG
This sequence comes from Petaurus breviceps papuanus, assembly GCF_028583685.1. Lineage (NCBI taxonomy): Eukaryota > Metazoa > Chordata > Mammalia > Diprotodontia > Petauridae > Petaurus > Petaurus breviceps. The sequence continues at coordinate 55,256,770 of NW_027185798.1, read as the reverse complement.
AGCCAGTGATGGCACTGAAAGATGCATGAGAGAGGGGGAGAGAGAGAGAGAGAGACAGAGAGAGAGAGACAGAGAGAGACAGACAGAGAGACAGACAGAGAGAGAGAGAGAGAGAGAGAGACAGAGACAGAGACAGAGACTATGCAAGTAGTTTTAATGGTTAGTGAGAAGGAGATTCCTTCTTTGGTTTCAAGAGACAGAGAGAGAGACAAAGAGAGAGACAGAGAGAGAGAGAGATAGAGACAGAGACAGAGAGAGACAGAGAAAGAGACAGAGAGAGAGAGACAGAGACAGAGAGACAGAGACAGACAGAGACAGAGAGAGACAGAGAGACAGAGACAGAGAGGGAGAGAGACAGAGACAGAGACAGAGAGAGAAGAGAGAGAGAATAAATTTTGGAGTCAGGTTCCATTCCAAGGGGAATGGAATTAAGGCTATACAAGTAGTTTTAATGGTTAGTGAGAAGGATATTCCTTCTTTGGTTTCAGAAGCAAGAGAAGGTGATGATGTGAGAAAAGTTTGAAGATTGTAAAGGCAGAGCTAAGAGAATTCAGATGGAACGACCTCAACTTTCTCAGTGAGGAAAGAGACTGACTAGATAATCTGCTGTATATGTGTATGGTGGGGAAAGGGCAAGCAGTTAGGAGCAAGAAAAAGAAGAAATGGTTTAACACAGTTGCTGTGGAAAATAAAATGAGTCATTAGGGGTAGGTGAAAAAGATTCTCAAACATGTTCCAAAGAAGATTATGAACCATGGATTGATAGTGGCTAAAATCAGATAAAATCTATTGCTTTTCTTCAACTATACTCAGAAGCTCTAAAACAGTATTTTAAAAATTGGATAGAGAGGATTCCTGAGGAATAGATATTCATAAGTTGGTAATGGCAAAGGAAGTCTATGATTATAGCTAATTAGTTTTTTACATATCAGACCATTGTAATGGAAATGCAAATTTAAAGATCTTCCCTGCCCCTAGGCTAAAGTGCACCCAGAGCCTGGGGTGGGAGGCTTGTTTTTCAGTTGATACTTTTTGATTGGGCATTGGGTCAATAAGGTTGTTACATTCTCTGAGCCAGGAGAAGGCTATATAAGCCCTGATGTGTAGCTTTGTTTTGGGGGGCTCACTTTGAGAAGTGTGCTGTGATTTGATCAGATGCAACTCTGGGATTCTCGTGGTTGCCAGCCGCGAGCCCCGCCCCCCCCCCTTGAAAAACCCAGATGTTGATTTGGTATGGATGTAATGTTTGGACAGTTTGAAAACTGTCTACTTGATCTGTTTCTCTGTCTTGATAATTCTGTCTGTATATTCTGAAGTGTGGGGTGCTGACCTTTTCCCCCTGAACTAGGTAAATGATACATATTTGACTGATTAAAGTAAGCTTGTTAACCCATTTTGAGTTACTTTCCTCTAACAAAGCAAATCTAAGAACCCGTGGTGGCAGCGACCCTGGGAACTCTGGGGTGCTTGCTGCTACAACCATGGGTCAATGTTGAGTTTGGAGGTAAGTGCCAGATTAAGAGATATGGACTGAGAGAAGAAACATAGGTCAGATAACTAAGATCTCAGTAAGATTGAAGAGAAATGTAGTGTGAATGACACAGTTGGTAAAAGTAGACAGGAGACTGTAATCAGAGTAAGATTTCAAAGTCTTTGGTCTTAGAAGTGGGACAATTCTGAGAGATGGTATGAACTAATCGACCAACCAATTGATCGATAACCATTATTGACTGCCTGTTCTGTGCCAAATACACATGAAAAAGTTCATTTTACTCAGTATCATTGTTAAGTTGAAGTGGAATGGATTAGGAAATTATTGGATTATGGAAATCGAAGAATTTTGGAGACAGGATTTTGGAGGTGTAGCAAACATGCATATTGATGAATGATGGCAAAGAATAGGATTCTACGAGCCATACACTAAAGTCACTAAACAAATTAAGATAATAACTCATATTTATTCCTTATTATAATATTTTATAATATTATATTATTTATAATATGTTATTATTATAAATATATATTTATTATCATTCTAATAACAATTAGAAGACAACAAGGATGATGGGAAGGTTCAACAAGAAGTCTACAGGGATCCCAAAAGAGGAAATGTCATTAAGGAAAGATAGTCAATAACAGATCTGGAATAAGCAGTGTAGAACAGAGAGTAGATGCATCCCCCTTTCTGTCCCTATAAGTTGCAGATAAGGTGCAGTGGAGATTGGAGAAGTGATGTTCGATGGAAAAGATTTTAAGTGGAGTGATGCCTTAAGGTCAGAATCAGTTTTTAATGAAAACAAGCATCCAAAACATTGTGGGTTAAAAAGTTTAAGGCAGTAGGGGAATTTTCTGACAATTAAGTGGGAGGTACATAGGGCACAATGAAATAATTGGCTGCACATTAGTGAACTGGGTTGGAGGGGGACTGGGGAAAAGTAAACATAATTAGAATAGGAGCAAATGGCTTTTCAAGAGAACTACTGGCATGCTACTTGAACCTAAGGTGGTAAAACTGTATTGGCAAGATTTGAAGATCCAATCCAAGAGAAGCTAGATTGGTGTCATATGCTCCATCAGCAAAAGTTAATCAATAGAGGATTTCCTGTAAATTTGCAGGAAAGGTATTTCCAGATGCTGAGGATAAACTTAAACGCCAACCCTCTTACTCCCTTCAAATTTTCAACAGGAGATATAAAAATATGACATATATGCATTGCTGAGTACTGAAATTCTTAAATGGGAGATTAGTTCTGACAAGAGTCAAAATAATGAGGCATTAGAGCAGCAACTGGAAATATCTTGGCAGGTTAAGCTTCCTGACAGATGCACATGCTGGAGAATGACTGACTTGAGAGTTGCCTTGGGGTGTATATATGTGTATACACATATGCGCGTGCACACACACACTCACAACATATATATATATTTAAGCTGGTTTCCTTGAGCTCCTTCTTCTTCAGAAAATTCTCAAGGAATTTGAACTTCAATAGGATTTTGCATAGTTTCCTTACAGACCAAACCAAGATTTTTTTCCCTTTTAAAAGTAGACAAAAAAAAAGAAATGTTTGTCAAACATTTTTCTTTAACCTTGATTATTCAACTTTGTGAGAAAAAGTTGTGAGAAAAGGACTGATGCAGTGACAGGCCTTGATGACTGGACAGTAGCAAGTCTAGCTCACCTGGGATGGAATGCTGTACAAAGCTCTTCAGGATGTGCCAAGTGGGTAAAGATGCCTTTTTGGCTCTGGGCCATATGAATTATTCTCTAACCAACTTAAAAAAAAAATTAATTGATTTAACAAAAGAGCTGGTCAAAGTTCATTTAACAAAATGATCTGGTCAGTATTTGAAAAAGTCAGGAGTTTTCAATTCACTCTTTCAAATATCATGCCTGGTACAGAAAATGTACAATCTAGTCAATGTGAATGATACAAAGAAGGTATACTCATGGTCAAATGTAGTTCACACAGAATTTGGTATGATTCCATTAACTTTTGTTTTGAGAAGTTGAATTTGATTGGTAAGATTCTTCTGGGAATGAAAAGTAGATTTCTACTTTGAATACATTTGGGAAAGGAAAATGAAAACATAGAGGGAATTCAATGCCAGAGACAAGAACTATATCAGAATTATCAATTTGCAGAGAGATGAAAGGGCTAAATGGGTTATCAATCCCAGAGAACTTATTTTAAATATCCCCAACGAGTGGTTATCCAGACTTTGCAAGCAAATGTCAATTGAGGAGGGACTTGCAAGTTCCCTAGGCATCCCATCCCACTTTGGGTTAGTTTTAATTGTTGGGAAAGTTTTCCTTTCTTCTTCTTTTCAATTCCTACCCATTATTCTTGATTCTGTCCTCCATAGCCAACCAGAACAAGACTAATTAATCTCTCTTTTATTTGTTAATTCTTTAAATATTTAAAAGATAGGTATCATGCTACTGTATTTCCTCCATTCTAAGATAAATATCTTCCATTCAGCCCAAACCTGAGGTCCCTTGTGATATTGCTATCTTCCTCTGAATACTTTCTAGTCTATCATTGTCCTTCCAAAAATATAGAATCTAGAAATGTGATCTGACCATGGAAAAGTACAGTGACCCATCACCTAACTAGTACTTACAACTATGATTATCTCAAAGCAGTCCAAGATTGAAACTGAATTTTTAGCTTCCATGTTATGATATATTGAGTGACACCCCTAGGTTTTCATAGCCAAATATTCCTCATATTTTATTTGTGAAGTTAGTTATTATTGTTTTTTTTTTCAGTTTAGGTACAAGAGTTAAGATTTATCTCCATTCAGTTTCACTATATTTGGTCCAATGTTTTAGCTTGTGGAGATATTTCTAAATTTGATTAACAGTAAGCTCTGTCACTTAATGCCTTGAACTAGTCATTTAACTTCAGCTTCTTCACTTATAAAATCAGAGCACTGGACTAGATAACCTCTGAAATCCTTCATAGGAACCTCTGAATCTGATTCCACAATACAACATCCTGTCATGTATTAGCTATGCTCTCCTGTCTTTGTGGCCATCTGCAAATTGATTAGCCTAGCATCTATACTTTCAAATACATCACTGATAACAATGTAAAAACAAAAATCATAGGGCCATGGTCTAATCCCTGAGGTAATTCTCTAGAGATATTATTCAAGTTGACATCAAACTTGTCCATGAGGCTAGTGTGAGAGGTTGTTGAAGGGTGGGATTCTTGCTCAGTTACTAATTGGACTAGCTGGCCTCCAAGTTTTCATCTAAGACTGAAATCTGTGTCATGAACTTTTACGAAAGTGTCGATGTTGCTTCACAGTCAAGCAGGCTGCACCGATTCCCAGGACTTCCCAGAGCACCGCCAAGAATTAAAGCCAAGCCAAAGCAAACAAAGCAAAATAAAACACAACACATAGGATAATTAAGGAAACAAGGGGATGATATAAGATGGTTACATGGTTTGGAGGGAAAGGGTTACAAGTCAGAAGAGGTAGACAGATATTCCCCAAAGCTATAAGGTAGCCACAAGAGAGCTCAGGTCAAAGGACTGACATTTTAGAACATTCCAGACCCTGGGCTAGTAAAAGTCCCCAATTGTTGCTCCCACAAGGATCTAGTAACTTTGTCTTTTAAGCTCTGGAATGAAAAATCTGCCAGCACAGTATTACACCAACTGACCTTGGCCAGAATGTTCATTGTTGACCTTTTATTCCTAGTCTTTCCAAGCAAGGGCACCTGCTCTGGGTGGGTAAAGGAGCCTGGGAACAGCCTGGATGCTATAGGGGTTTAGGGACTTGCCGTCTAGTTTCCTCATCATCACTGCTATTTTCCAAGGGCAACTAAAGTTGGCTGAGAGGACCTTGGCTCTGAGAACCTTAACAACAGCAAGCTGGTAAAGGTCTGTGCTCTTTATTAACATCAGATTCCCTACAAGAGTGGCAAGTGCTTAGGCCAAGCAGACAATAAAAGTGGGACTGAAGCAGACCACAAAGTGATTTCAAACATGTGATGCTGGTGCTGCCTACTAATGTTTAGTCCTGACCACACATCTGTCTTTCCCACTTCTTCTGATTGCATTCCAACTATGGGAACCACAGGAATTGACCACAGGCAAGAAAAGCCATGAGTTCTGTAATATCAATCTTTGCCGCAAAGTAAATGGACTGGCCTGTTAAAGTGCACGTTCAGGATGAAATAGTTGCACTTTGTGTTAAATAACAATTCATTCTGACATATCATTCACTCTTGTTGGACAGACTGCTATCATATAGACTCACACTTTCTTGGCATTCTTCACTTTTATACATGTTTGGAAGAAAGAATCCCTGAAAATAACTTCATATTGCCTATGAATTTCAGCACAAAAACCCAAAAATCAACCCTTTGATTCCTAGGTCTTTAACAGGCAAAAAAGGAATAATTCAAAAGTGTAAGTCCTGACAGTAATGGCAAGCAACAACCTCATATTATTTGTAACTGTTACAGTCTAGGAAGTCACAAGATAACATTTTATTTTCTTTCTGAAAAATCTAGGCAGAAATGTTTAAAGCTATACATAGAATGTCTACCCACTGAACATATCCATCTGAAATAAGTTATGGATAATTTAGTTGGTCTCTCTAATTCCTTTTTACTCCCAGTCTTTCTGCTTTCCAATTTATCCTACAAACACATGTGTCTGATTTAATCAGAAGTCACTTGCTCAAGAATCTTCAGTGGCTCCCTCCTGCATCTAGGTTAAAATATAAACTCAGGGGTGGCCAGGTAGCACAGTGAGTAAGAGCACCGGCTCCAGTGTCGCGATGACCTGGGGATTGAATCCGGACTCAGACACTCAGACACTTAGCACCCACCCAGAAACACCTGGCCGTGTAACCTTAAGCAAGTTATTTAACCCCGATTGCTTAAAAAAAGAAATATATATATATATATATATAAAAACTCAGTTTATCATTTAAAATTCTTTAAATTCTGTTTTTAATATACCATATTCTAGCCATTCTGGTCCACCTGTTATTCCCTGAAATAGGCATTCAATTCCTTTTCCCTGTCTTTTAATGGGCTGTCCCTAAGGATAGTAAGGTCTCATCTCTGCATCTTAAAATCTGAGGTCATTGTCACTTAACAGTTAATAGTGTAGGGAATGAATTATATTAGCATTTCCATTTAGTAAAAACAAAACACGAGAGGAAACAAAATGAATAAGCAAAAGAAAATCTCTAACCATCAGGTCCTTCTAGAAGTGGAAACTATTGAATGAAGAGGAGCTGGGTTCTTAATCTTTAGATCAAGATCTTTGAACCTGCCTGGTATATTAAAATGAGGAATCCTTTTGTGTCCAGGTTGGGGTAAAAGGCCAGTGAGGTCCCTTCTAACTCTTACCTTCTGCGATTCTGGATGAGGTCCCAAAGTGGCATATGGCCTTGCCTTAGGTATACATTGGTATAGAAGAAATAAGCTTTTTCATAAGAAAACAGATAGGCAAAGGGAGGGAAGTATAGAGTTAGATAGTATTGCATGTTAAGAAGGTATACTTGTGGGGCGGCTAGGTGGTGCAATGGATAGAGCACCAATCCTGGAGACAGGAGGACCTGAGTTCAAATCTAGACACAGACAATTACTAGCTGTGTGACCCTGAGCAGGTCAATTAACTGTGATTGTCAAAAAAAAAAAAAAAAAAAGGATGGTTGCTGGAGGAAATGTAGGAACCATAGGGGAGACTTTGAGTGAAGAAAAATAGAGGGATAAATAGAAGCAATTTCATTATCAGAGTATACTACAAATATGAAGAAAGAGGAATTTAAGAAACAAATTACAAGCCTGGCACACAAGTACAATGTAGGAATGATGAGAGACATTAATTACTCAGTGATATGCTAGAGCTCGCTTGCTTTCTCTCTAGGCTTTGTGAGAAGAGTACTGATTGAAATGATTTCTGATAGAATTTAGCTGCCTTGTTCTGGCAACTATTTTACATTGGTTATACTATTTTATAAATGTAGATAACTAGAATCAACATCTTTTATCTTTAAAAATTCTCATTTTTCTGAGTCAACAGCTTCCTTAAAAATGTCAATTCAGAGTTGATGCTGTAATGCTTTGCATTTTTCTTATCTATGTTCATATGAATTTTTGCTTTTTCTCCAACTAAAACTAGGCTTTTTTTTACCCCCTCCAATCTAACCATATAGTGACATCTGCTTTAGGAATGATTCCCACACTAGTAACTAATCATTTTTGGTGACATTCTGAGATCATCGATTTCATTTTTTTGGAAATGGTGTTTGGTATGCAAGCCTGATGCCTTCCAATACCCTTACTGAAGGAAGTGTTCCTGGCATATAGGCATGAGGCTACTCAGCACGCTATAAGTCTCTGGTCTTGTTCACTTTATAATCCTCAATGTATTTTAATATATATTTTTCAGTGTCCTCTGCACCTACATTGAAGTTACCAAGGGTCAAGATGTGCACTGGTGTGATTTGGAAGATCTTGTCAAATTGTTTGTTTTATATAAGAGCTCCAGAGTAGGATTTGTTTTATTCATTGAGTTTCATTCAACTGAGATGCCTGGCATTTCATGGTGATCTGCTTTGATTGACATAGCTAACACATGGGATATCCTATACCTCACCTACCCTTTGTAATTAAATGCCTCAAAAAGACTATCTACAGAAGGTGCCTCCAGTTTCTCTCCTCTCATTATTTTCTTAGACCCTATAATCTGACTTCTGACCTTATCATTCCACTGAAACTCCTATCTTCAAAGTTACTAATGATATCTTGGTTGCCAAATGGCCTTTTCTCAATCCTCCTTCTTTTTGACCTCACTGCAGCCCTTGATATTGTTGATTCTCTCCTTGATACTCTCTTCTCTCTAGGTGTTCAGGAGGACACACTCTCTCTCCTGGTTCTCCTCCAACCTATCTGACAGTTCCTTCTCTGTTTCCTTTACTAGATCTTCCTCCAGATCCACCTTCTAAACATAGGTGTTTCTCAAGGTTCTATCTTGGGCCCTCTTCTCTCCCCTTTCTATATTACTTTACTTGGTGATCTTTTCAGCTCCCATTGATTAAATTATCATCTCTATGCTGATAATTTTCAAATCTTCCTTGCCTAAGCCAATCTCTCTGCTGACTTGGAATTTCATGTCTCCTATTGCCTTTCAGACATCTCAGATTAGGAGTTTAGTAGACATCTGAAACTCAATATGTCCAAAATAGAAATCATTATCTTTCTCCACAAACCCTCCTATATTACTCCTTACCTTATGTTTGTTTTATATCACATCTGACTTTCTGGCACACACATGTCTGGGTCATTCTCTGGACCAGGCCACTAGATCTCTGTTCTGACTCAACCTTCTCTTTTACTGTAGAGGGCAACATTGTTCTCCAAGGTCTTCAGGCTCACAAGTTACGAGTCATCCTGGATTCCTTATTATCTCCCACTTCCCATATCCAATCTGTTACCAAGGCCCGCTGTAATATCTTTCATATATTCCCCCTTCTCCTCTAACACTGCCACCACTCTAGGGAAGTACTTCATTTCCTCATACCTGGATTATTCATGTAGACTGCTAGAGCATCCGCCTGCCTCAAGTCTCTCTCCATTTCAATCTATCCTCCATTCAGTTGGAAAATTGATTTTCCTAAAGTATAAATTTGATCTTGTCACCCACTCACCATCTATTTAATAAATTATAATGACTTCATATTGCCTCTAGAACCAAATGCAAAATGCTTTGTTTGGCATTCAGAGCTCTATATAACTTAGTCCTACCTTTCCAGTCTCCTTATACCTTATACTGTTTGATCCAATGATACTGGCCTTCTGGTTATTCCACCAACAAGAGTGGCCATCTCTAGGCTCCAAGAATTTACTCTGGCTTTCCCTGTGTGCCTGGAATGGTCTCCCTCTTCCACATGGCTGCTACCTTCCTGGTACTCCTTTAGTCCCAACTAAAATCCCAACTTGGACAGGAAGCCTTCATTACCAACCCCTCTTCATTCCAGGGCTTTCTAATATCAATTATTTTCTATTTATCTTGTAGATATCTTGCTTTGTATATATTTGTTTGCATGCTGTCTCTCCCCATTAGACTAGAAGCTCCTTGAGGGTAGAGACTATCTTTTGCCTCTTTTTGTATACCCCGTACTTAGCACAGTGCCCAACCCATAGTAGGCACTTAATAAGTGTTTATTGAATTGGATTCAATGGAGTGGTAATGAAGCAAGTGAATTTTGGTTTGGGAACCCACAAGAATGGTGGATAGGTGATGGGATGGAATGTGAAGTATGATTTAGGGTCTGGGGTCAGTTAGATATTCTGGTCCATGGGCATTCATCTGGACTGACTCACTAATCTGAACAGCATTGTGTAAGGCCAAGCACCAGCAGCTTTCCATAGGATGGCTGCTGTGACAACTTTTCAAGGTTCTGATTACATAGTATAGTGAACACTCGATTTATTCAATAACAAATAAGAGTGAAACATTCACAGTAAATCAAGATACAGCATTCACAATGTTACAAGTTACCACAGAAAATCAAAATACAGCATTCATAACAGCTTATCACTAAAATGGCCACATAGTTTTCACCACAGTGATCACAAAATTTTGAAGAAAGAACAATCATTTAGTAACTCAATCATTCAATCATCTCAATCATTCAATCATCCTTAAAGAAGCCTGCCTCCTTAAGGGACACAAAGTACAATAGCCAAAGTTCTCCACTCATGGGGCACACTAAGTTAGCTCAATCAGTCACTTATTCAGTTACTTATTCACTATTCAATCATCAGAAAATACACCAGCCCTCCACCCCTAGGTCACTAGTAAACTACAATTTCTCAGTCAGTACACAGTATCCAAGTAAAGTCTTCTTTCATTTTGACTCAGGGTGGTCTTTCAGATTCCCTGGATCCCCTTCCGTGGTCCCAGATCCTACCTGGATCAACCAAACTGTCACCTGGGTTCAAAGGCAGACAGTTCCCAGGTCCTTTTCCAGCTCTCTGAGTACTTCTTGTTCCATGCTGAATCTCACAACCTCCAGTTCACCTTAAATCCTTCACAGTCTCTGTTCCCAGGAAGTCAAGGCTCAACAAAGCCACCCACAAACAGGTTAATAAAAGTACCAGCCTCACAGTAATGCTTTCTCAGTCTTTGGCAGCTCTGGCTGGCCCTTGGACTCAGCAGAAGTTTCAGCTGGTTCCCAGAATCAAAACACTTCACCCAGGTTCCCAAAATCCAAATCATTTTCTCCAGCCTAGGGGGCCTTTTCTCTTCAGTCTCCCCAGCAACAGCAGCTTGTGCCTCCACGAAGCTTGCTACAAGATCTATGTGACCCAGTAGGGACTTCTTGTAAACACACACACACACACACACACACACACACACACACACACACCCATTAGCTCCTTCCTGTTTCAGCCAAGCCCTTCCTGTTACATAAGCAACAGGGGTTCATACCTTCTGTTTCTTTAACAGAGACTTGATTAATTACCAAGTGTTAAGTACCTCTCAGTTTAGCAATACAAAAGAAACTCCAAATTTCATTACTATTACACATAGCCTCAAGGAAGAGATTCCAAACTTGAACAGATTGAGTTAGAACAGAGGTCTAGTGGCCTGGTCCAGAAAATGCCCCAGAGATGGTTGGGGCAGAAAGTTAGATGTGCTATAAAACAGGCTGAAGGTGAAAATCAATAAGCAAAAAAATGGGTAGAAACTTTAAATTTTTTGAGGCACAATAGGATAATTAGGGACAAGGCAAAAATGTATTTGCATGACTGAGCTTGATTCATATTGAAGAGCTCATTAGCATTTTAGCATTCATCAAGTGTTTCCCTTACAACTGTTTCAGACTAAATACTTGATGCAAATAAAAATTGCTGTCAGTTTCATAGAAGAGACTCTTAAGGGTTATATTTTCATTTTAAAGTCCATATAACAGAGAGTTGAAAGTTGAAAGGGACCTTAGGGAGGATCTAATCTAAACAGATCATTTTACAGGTGAAGAAACAGAACTTCAGAAAGGTTAAGTGATTTTCACAAGATTGCTTGAGAAAAGAATAGCAACAAATCAATAGAAGAAACTAGGTCCTCTGACTCTGGACCCATTACTTTCTCCACTACCATACTGTCTTCAACTAAAGATTGCTTATTAGTAATTGTTGACATATAGGACCAAACTTGATTTTGAAAATAATGGTCTTAATTTGTAGTAAGTTTCAATCCATAGAATTATATTGAACATATACCAATCACAGTATCTTTAGAAAAAGAACAAAAATTAAAATAGTTCTCTTCTCCAAAGTTCTGACATCCACTTTTTCCCTTACACATGTACACAGTGTCATGTCAAATTCTCTCCACAATCAAGCGTGTCCTAAAATGTCCTAAACTTGGATAGAAATTCATCATATATTACATATTGAAATTTCAGGCTAATAGGAAGGAAGTCCCACCTAGTGCCATATGCTACCTGTTCTTCCTACTCATAAATTTGGCCAAGATCAAGCATTATGAGTCAATGTGGAATTCTAGATGGTAGTTTCTAATTGGTATGGAGCTTAGAAGGAATTTTGTAATGTTGTTTAGTTATTTCAGTTATGCTTGATTCTTCATGACCCCATCTTGACAAAGATGATGGAATGGTTTGCTATTTTCTTCTCCAGATCATTTTACAGAAGAGGAAAATGAGATGAACAGGGTTAAGTGACTTGCCCAAGGTCACACAAATAGGATGTGTCTTAGGTTGGATTTGAACTCAGATCTTTGAGACTCCAGGCCCAGTGCTCAATCCACTATAGTACCTAGTTGTCTACGTCAAATCACTGGGAAAAAACAAAACACATATCTGTGAATGGGGAAGTTGTTAAATACTATTAATCACCTTAGAACCTACACAAAATCCTACTCTGATGATTCAGCATGGTATGGAGGTGATCATAGGTTCTTTAAGGCTATATTTAACAGAGTATATTCTCTAGGAGGTTCTACAAGTTTGGAAAGTTTTGCATGTGGGATTGTTAACAGACTGCATGCTGTCTAAGACATAGCCTACTTAAGCAGAGAGAGATTCATCACCAGAGATCACCCAGTAGGTACAAAAAATTTTTGAAGGACAATAACCAACAAGTCGCTGCGTGTGTGTGTGCTAGTGAATGTGTGTGTGTGTGTGTGTGTGTGTGTGTGTGTGGTTAAACCTAGGTCTTACCGTGTCCCTGATCTGGTTTTCTGTCCAATAGTGCCTCTCAACTTTAGAAAGAGAGTAACAAAACTGCCCCTTAATTTTTCTGAGTCATTGGCCTCCTTGAAAATTTTTCTCATTTGTATATCTTCCCCAATTTTGTTATTTTATTATGTAGTTGTAACATCTTTTTCATCTTTTTTATAGAAGCTCTTTGCACTCCAACTTTGGACAATGACTGCATAGTCCATGAGGTGTTACATAGTGAAATGCCAAAGGCCACGAAGATGAGGACAATTGGACTAGATCAAGTCTACAAAGAGGAGAACCATGTTGATGATACTACAGGGTTTTAAAAAAAATTATTAATAATATCTTATTTTTCCAATAACATATAAAGATGTTTCAACATTCATTTTTGTAAAATTTTGAGCTCCAAATTTTTCTCCTTCCTTCCCCTTCCCCAAGACAGCAAGTAATCTGATATAGGTTATACATGTACAATCATGTTAAATATATTTCTATATTAGTCATGTTGTGAAAGAAGAATTACAACAAAAAGGAAAAATGACAAGAAAGACAAAAAAAAAAACAGTGAAAATTGTATGTTTTTATCTGCTTTCAGACTCCATAGTTCTTTCTCTAGGTGTGGTCAGCACATTCCATCACAAGTCTTTTGGAATTGTCTTGGATCATTGTATTGCTAAGAGCTCAATCTATCATAGTTAATCATCACACAATGTTGCTGTTACTGTGTACAATGTTTGTCTGGTTCTGTTCAATTCACTTAGCATCAGGTCGTGTAAGTCTTTTCAGGTTTTTCTGAAATCAGCCTACTTATTTCTTATAGCACAATAGAATTCCATTGCATTAATTATACCACGATTTGTTTAGCCATTCCCCAATTAATGGGAATCCCCTCAATTTCAATTCTTTGACACTACAAAAGAGCTGCTATAGATATTTTTGTACATGTGGGTCCTTTACCCTTTTCATGATCTACAAACTTAATAGTGGTATTACTGGATTAAAGAGTATGTAGTTTGCTTATCCTTTGGGCATAGTTCCAAACTATTCTCCAGAATGGTTGGATCAATTCACAACTCCATCAACAATGCATTAATATTCCAATTTTCCCACATATCCAACATTTATCATTTTCCTTTTCTGTCATATTAGCCACTCTGATGATACTACAGTTTTGAGAGCATTTAATGCCATGTTGCCTCTAAATAGAAGAAACTGAGTCACATGAATCCACTAGCAGGAGCCCCTACATTCACCTAGGACAAAGAATACTTATCTGGACTTCTTAGTTTGGGTTTTAATTAGAATATATGAAATGAGCTCCTTATTTGTTACCACTTAAGCAGATCCTTACTTTAATTCCATTAAATGACAGGGAGTACAGTGACTCCTAAGAGTTAACAGCATATCCTTAAAGGCAAGCCCCTAATTTAATTCCATGATCCACTGTGTGCACCATCAGTTACATGCACACATTCCAAATTAATTCCTTTCCAGTCATCTAGTGAATGTCATTTTAGAGTGGGAAAGTACCTAACCATTTGCTCAAGGAGGTCAGAATTTATTTCCTGAGTAAGTTTCATTGTAAGCCAAAGAGAGTATCAAATTGGTTCACATGAATGGCTCTTCCATTCTTCTGTTCACTCCTTATCCTATTTCAAAGGAAAACAAAAATAAAACAACACTGAATTTGGAGTTAAAAGACCTAGGTTTGAATCTCTCACTCTAATAACAGCTACTCATGAGACCTTAGGCAAATCTCCAGTTTTCAGTTTCCTCACTGTAAAATAAAATACTTGGAATAGATGATTTCAAAGATCTTCTCCAGGTCTAGTCCTCTGATTTTTTTTTTTTTCTTTTTTGCTTTTTTGAGGGCAATTGGGGTTAAGTGACTTGCCCAAAGTCACATGGCTAATTAGTGTGTCAAGTGTCTGGGGCCAAATTTGAACTCAGGTCCTCCTGACTCCAAGGTCAGTGCTCTATTCATTGTGCCACCTAGCCACCTCTGATTTTAATGATCTATAGCAAAGGCCACCAGAATATCACATAGAACAGCTAAAATTCACTTAATGCTATGCGGTGTAGGTGATACTTCTTTCCTTCATTATAATAATACACATAACAATAATGTTGTGAATCCCCTTCATAATCAAGTGCATTATAAAGATAATGAAGTAGTCTGAAATGGAATTCTGTTGAAGAGAAAGAGAGTAGCATAGTGACCTGACCTCTCAAGGAGTGCCTAGGTTCATCACAGCTCTGATACTTACTGTATGACTCTTGGCAAATAATTTAACTTCTCTATGCTTTCAACAACTCCTTAAGACTATAAATTGCAGAGAAGATGCTTGCCTGCATAGCAGAGAAAGTGGGTTTTTTTTTTTTTTGAGCTTACAATTCCTGACTTTGCATAGAGACTTTAACTCTTGTAAGAAGAATAGGATTGGTTCTGTCTAAACTCATCTGGGCAGACAGACCAAAGGAAAAAGTTAAAGAGGCATATATTTCTACTTGAAACTTCCTAGCAATTAGAATTGCTCTGGAATGGAACTGATAACTTTAGGGAAAAGTAAGTTTGTCATCTCTAAAGATCTTACAATATAAACTGATCACTTTTGAGGGATGTCATAGAGGGGTTTCAAATTTTGACAGAGTTAGACTAGATTTGTTCTTCTAGTTCCAAGATCCTGTGATTCTATGAGATGTATAACCCCAGAAATCACAAGCACATCAAATTAGACAATCAATGTTAAAGAAGTGTTTTGAAAAAAATATAAATATGCATAAATTGTATTAATATTTAATTATTTTACCTCTGAACCTTAAATTAACAAACACATGGGTATTAATTTTTGAAGTCAGTGGCAAGATTTATCTTTGACAAGTAGGACATCAACCTAAATTGTATTTAAAACTATCCAGTGAGGTTATGAAATTATAAACAATGTTAACATTCTGTCTCCAAAAATGTTATATCACTCAACTAAAGTAATGAATCAAAATGAATAATTAAAAAGCATAGAAGGGGCATGAAGAATGCATCTTCCCATTCCAGGTAATCGGACACAGAGATAATGTCAAAGTGTATAATTTTGCTTCAATGATGAAAAAAAGTAGAAAGAGGACATCTATTCAAGAAATAATAGAGAAATTCTAAGGCTCATTGAAGTGGATAACATTTAAATCTCTGCAATTTAGTCCCTTCCTACCTTTATACTGTCTTTTATACAGTACTTTATCACACTCTGTGATCCAACCAAACTAGACTATGTTTCCCATTTCCATGTCTTTGCATTGGCTATCTCTCATACCAATGATGCATTTTTCCCCTTACCTTTTCTTTTTGGAATCTCTGGTTTCCTTTAAAATTCTAAGTGCAACTTTCTACATGAAATCTTTCCTGATCCACTTATATGCTAGTGCTCTCTCTCCTAAAGCTACCTTGTATTCATTTTGAATGTTTTCTCTATATACTTAAAAATGTTCATGTCAAATCCCTCATTATAATGTAAGAACTTTGAAGAAAGAGAGACGCTAGCATTTGGTACAATGCATGGCATGTCTGTAATAGATGCTTGTGATTAATTGGCTAATTTCCACTTCTGTTTACTCAAGTGGTTACACATGATAACTCACAGCAAGTCCCCAAAAAGCATTGCCAAAAATGATAAAGTCTTGGTCAAATAAATTGAGGAACACAGAGGTACAATTAGCAGTTCCATCATTACTGATATTTAAAAGAAAGTTATGGGGTGGCCAGGTAGCACAGTGAGTAAGAGCACCAGCTCCAGTGTCAGGATGACCTGGGGATCGAATCTCGAGCTCAGACACTTAGCACCCACCCAGAAACACCTGGCTGTGTGACCTTGAGCAAGTTACTTAACCCCAATTGCTTAGGGGCAGCCAGGTGGCTCAGCAAGTAAGAGCACCGGCTCCAGAGTCGGGATGACCTGAAGATCGAATCCCGGGCTCAGACACTCAGACACCCAGAAATAACTGACCATGTAACCTTGAGCAAGTTACTTAACCCTGATTGCTTTAAAAAAAGAAAGTTATGAGAAAAGATAAGCAGATTTGGGATAATAATGAAAACGATGATGATTCCTTTGTTGAGAGTTACAGTCTAGTTTGAGTTATGTGACCTATTCACAAATATCACAAAGTTATGTCAAATTTGAAAATTGACAAGAAAACTACAAAATCCAATAGGGTCTCAGAAACATCTACCAAAACACTAGTCAATTTTAATGTAAAATTACCTGACTTGAAACCTTAATATGGCAATAATTTTAATTTTATTCACAGTCTCTACACTCACAGAAGCACCTTAATCTAATTCAGTACCAGTACCCTATAGGATAATCCAGGTGAAGGCCCACTAACATTTTAAACCATATATGTCCAAAATATATTTTAAATTCCAAAATGAACATTATTCTAACCTTTGCCAGGAAAAGGAGCTAATGTGACAGAGTATGGCACCTCACAACAATCTTTTCAGGTTGGTTCAGGCAGTTTCACTAACCTCACAATTTTCAATTAAAGAATTTTGGAGTTTAAAGAGACATTAGATGTTATCTAGTAGAACCTATACAAACCTGAAAAGAATGTACAATGAAATTACTTAAGTTATCTTATAGCTTTTTACCAAAGACCTCCAGTGAGGAGCAATTACTATCTTAAGACATTTCATTTTATTTGGAAAATTTATGTGGATAGTACTAATATATAAGATTTCTTTTCATTTTGATATCTATTCTAAATTCATCTCTGTGGGGCACAGGCAGTGTCCTAGGTATTAAGGATACAAATAAAAAAAACAACAACAATCACTCTCTGTTTTCAAGGAACTTACATCATATTGTAGAAAACAACATACTTACAGTTAAATAAAAATATATGGAAATAGAGACAAAATTATTTCAGGGAGGGTCCTTGTAACTAGAGGGATTAGGATAGGCTCTATGTAGGAGATGATACTTGAGAAGAACCTTGGAGTTCTAAATCAAAGATAAGGAGTGAGCATTTCAGTGATGAGGGACAGCCTGTCCAAAGACACAAATGGGAGATGGAATGGCTCCATGGGAAACAGAAAATGGACCAGTTTGGCTAGAATATAGTGTGAACAGAGTGGAGGAATGTGCAATGTCTGCAAAGGTAAGCCATGGGTCAACAGAGGAGTTTGTTATCTTGGAGGTAAAAGTTTGGCTTCTTGAACAGGGAAGTCATGTGGGCCTACTTGTATTTTAGAAATGTGTGGAGAAGAGATTTACAGGGGAAGACTGGATACAGGAAGAAAAATTAGGAAATTATTGGAATTACATAGGCTAGATGTGATGATTACCTGAAATGGGATGGTCCCTGTTAGAGGGGGAAGAGAACTAGGAATATTTTGCCTACAGAAGGCTGATGGAGGGCATCAGGACAGCTTTCTTCAAGTATCTGAATGGCTGTCATGTGGAAGAAGAGCTAGAACTTGTTCTTCTAGTCCCAAAGCATACAACTTGGCAAGAACAATAGTTAGAAAGTTCACACAGACAAATTTAGATCTCATGTAAAGAGAAATCTGAGGCAGCCAGGTAGCACAGTGGATAGAGCACTGAACATAAAGTCAGGAAGATCTGAATTCAAATCTACCTTCAGACATTTACTAGTGTGACACTAGGCAAGGAAGTCACTTAAATTGTGTTTACTTCAGTTTTCTAACTTGTAAATATAAAAACCTTCCAGGATTATTGTTAGGCTAAAATGAGAGGATATCTGTAAAGTTCTTTGTAAACTACAAAGCACTTATTATAATAGCTATTATTAAATTTCTAAAGAATTTAAGCTCTTCAAAAATATAGAGAGCTGCCTTGAGAGATGTTGGTTTCCTTCTCATTAAGTGTTCTCAGGCAAATTTTGGATGATCATTTGCCAAGAACAGTATAGTAGAGTCCATTTCAAATACAGGTTAAACTAGATGCCAGCTATTCATCATCCTTACTGTAGCCTGAGACAGCATTCAATCAGAACATTCTTTGTACCTCCTTCCTTTCTGTACCTGATAACAATCACTAAGTTTTGTACCAGAAAATCTCTCCATTTGCATTAGCTATCACACAAGTGAAGAGTCTAATCATAGCATATATGAATAGATTGTCTCTTTGGTTTCCTTTATTAAAGAAATTTTTCTTACTCAATTTTAGGGAGTTATTGAGAAGATATGGTATCTAATGTTGATAATAAAACATTTTACCCAAACTAGATACACTCTTTCCTTGCACATGGAAGATCACTGAGTAGAGTGGGCTCAAACTTCAACTGTAATGGTAATTAATATTTGTAGAGAAGATGTGTGGCCAAGTAGACACCTTGAGAATCCTGGTCCTGAGAGTCTTGTCTCTTTTGTTCTTTGCAGAGTCCTACTGAAGTTCACTGAGGGGCATGAAAGCAAGTGGGTGAATATTTATAAATTGGTCCATGTGGGCTCCCCCCAAAACTAAAGAAACGAATATGAAAAGCAACATAATCCTAACCCCAAGATGCTTGCAACCAAATGGGGCAGTTAAGATACATATACAAATAGGTAAGATACAATGTAATGGAGATAAAGAGAAGGTGCTATGATATAACAGGAAAATTATGGGATTTGTAAACAGAGGACATTAAATCTCAGCTGTGCTATACTTAACACAAAAATGGCCTAGGGAGAGTTAATTAAAGAATTAAAGTCTCTGGATCTCAGTTTTCTCCTGTGTAAAATGGGTAAGGGCATGAACTACAAAAGCTCTACGGTCTCCTTTTCTTGCCTCATTTCTTAAACAGCCATAATCACTGAACAGGCATTGCCTCAGTAAAAGTGAGCACTCAGAAAGACCTTGGCTTTAAAAGGTCCCCCACTACATCTGGGGCCATCTCCAGTCATCCTGATCTATATCTTGCCACTGGACCCAGGTTAGTATTTATATATGATTGCTTTTTTATAAGTTGTTTTTACTTTATCTTATTTTTGGACAATCTTTGTTTTTTCATCAAATTAATTTCTAAGTCTATCGCTACCCAGCAACCATTCATTGTAACCAAGATTACAAATGGAGGGAAAAAGAACATCCTCAAAACCAGCCAAGAGACCAGCTACATGACAGTATATACAACAATCCATATTCACTGTTCCCCACTTTTGCAATGACACAATTCTTCTCTGAGGCCAAACTTGTAGCCAAGTCTTTTTCAAATAAAAATATTAAAAATCATAAGTAAAGTCAGTAGAGAACTGAATCCAATAATGATATAACAATATGCACTTGGAGTCTGCAACAATTCTAGCTGTGGGCCCTAAGAATCAATGTGGTTAATTTACTTAAAGAGAGGTCTTTGCTAAATTCCGCTTCTTCAAGAGTCATTCTATGTATTTTACAAAGGAGTTCCTCTTGTTTGGGCCAATACAAAGTCTGTGATATTGTCTGTCCAGACGTGGCTT
This sequence comes from Petaurus breviceps papuanus, assembly GCF_028583685.1. Lineage (NCBI taxonomy): Eukaryota > Metazoa > Chordata > Mammalia > Diprotodontia > Petauridae > Petaurus > Petaurus breviceps. Next base: position 55,236,591 of record NW_027185798.1, on the reverse strand, counting down.
TATTGCCAGTCATTCTCTCACATTTGATATACTCTACCCTATTTTCAGGTGGCTGATTGCATTTGACCTCCCATTCAACTCTGCTGTTAAGAGTAATAGGATGAGCTGGTATCTAATCCAGCAATGGAGGCATCATGGCACTTTGAATTGTTGATTTTACCCAGTCAAAACAAACATTTTGAAGCTTCCCATTTGTGGTCCAGCATGTGTGAAGGCAGCACTCCATTACTGACATGGTGACAGCAACACAATAATTTAGGTGGGACAAAATAGACATTACAGCCTTTACAGATATATCATTAGGTTGTGCTTTTGGCATCTTAAAAAATATATTTCTTACAGCAGCTAAAAGAGATGAATGTTTTTAGTATTTATCAAAAGCAAAATTGAATATAGCAACAATAAAAAGAAAGGGGCCAAATGTACATTATTCTCTTTCCTGTGCTAAAGTCTTCCTTCCTTTCAGCGATATTGGCATCTTGTTCCCTGCAGACAACAGTCCATCTCCCATCTCCATGCCTTTGTATAAGCTCTCCTTGACTCCTTCCTCAGCCCTGTCTCTTAGAATCTTTAGCTTCCTTCAGGGATCACCTAAAATGTCCCATCCTACACAAGTGTATTCTGATCCTTGCAGTTGCTAATGCCCTCCCTTAAAAACTTGTTTTGTATTTACTTTTTATATAGTTTTTTTTTTTTACTTAGCTATGTATATATTGTTTTCTCTCAAGAGAATATAAGTTCCTTGAAGGGAGTGTTTCAGCTTTCTTTGAGTCTCCAGTGCCACAAAGTAGGTGCTTAATAAATTCCTTTAAAAAATGAATGATACCAAAGACCTATGTCTATCCTTGGACTCCAGTAGTAACCGATTCTAGACAATTTCAGAGCATTCCATCAAATTTTACCTTGATGTCTGATTTCCTCAGAGATCTGTACTCAGCAACTTATTCAAGTTGCCAATGCATGATAATATCTTCTAATTGTTTAATGCATTGCCCTCTCCTTGTCATTTCAGCAAAAAACAGGGACTTTTAGAGTTTGTTTTCAAGAAACTATCCATACTAGAATGAAGGGGTCATAGAATTAGAGCCAGAAGAAGCTTTAGAGACCTTCATCTTACACTTAAGGAAACTGAGACCCTCAGAAATTATTACCTTGCCTAAGCGATTATATTGACAGTGATTGGTAAAAGCAGAATTTGAACCTTGCTTCTCTACCTTCTGAGGTAGTATTTTTTTCTACAAAAAAAGAACTGGCAACTATCAGCTATGACCAAATACAAATTTTGAAAACAATATGATGCAGTGAGGCACTGATGTATTCATAAAGGTAATCAGGATACTAACCATAATGAAGAAAATACATAGGAATAAAATAGGAAATATACATTTACCCTTGTGCAAAAGCATAGAGTACCTACCTGGAACTTTGTGGGAAATTAGGATCATCATAAGAAACACAATGAAGAAAGCAAAATTTAAGAGAAGGCATTAAAATGATTAAAGGAACGGAGGACAGATTCTCTGTATGTCCCTCACCAAAAAAAAAAAAAAGACTACTTTGTTTTCCCTCTTCCCCCTCAAACTCCCCCCATAAAGAAAAAGGTGTAGTAATAATAATATTAGTGTATTAGTGATGCTATTGGCATCATTATCAAAAATAATATTTATTAGTGATAGTAGGAGTAAAAGCAACCATAGGGACAATAACAATGAGTCCCCTGTATAGTGCTTTAAAGAGTTCAATATTTATTCCTCACAATATTCCTTATTTTATTCCCATTTTTATAGATGAGGGAACTGAAGCTTAAAAAGGTAAAATTGACTTACCAGTGGTCCACAGATAACTAACATTTAGAGCTGGAATGGACTTTGGGGATAATTTGTCTGGTACCCTCATTTTACAAATGAGGAAGTTAATGACTTGCTTATCATCACACAAATAGTAAATTTAGTGATTAGATTCAAACCTCAGTCTTCTAATTCTATGTCTTGTTCCCTTTCTAGTCCACCACACTGGCTGAATACCACAGCTGCCATTTATATTACATTTTAAAGTTTTAAAGCTTCCCCCCCGCAATAATCCTCGAAGCAGACCATCATTTTATAGATGAAAAAGCTGTGGCTCAATGAGACGACGTTACTTGCTTGACCCTGGTCAGGAAAGTTGTAAGTGCCAGTCAGGATTAGAATCCAGATCTCCTGATTCTAAGTCCCATGTTCTTTCTACTACATCAATGACATCATTAATAAACATTTAGAATGTCTATTATATCCATGTGTAATCTTTACTATAGCAGCTAGGTGGTGCCATAATATACAGAGTAGAGTCAGGAAAATCTGAGTTCAAATATGGCCTCAGACACTTACTGGCTGTATGACCCTGAGCAAGTCACTTTACCTTTGCCTACCTGAGTCTTTTTATTTGTAAAATGTAGATAATAGTGGCATGTACCTCCTCAGATTGTTGTGAGAATCAATTAAGATAATATTTGTAAAGTACTTAGCTTAGTGTCTACCACTTTAGTAGGAACTATATAAATGTTAATTATTTTTATTATTAGTCTTTACTTATTATTCAAAGACTGACTTGGATCCACTGTATTTTCATATATGTCTTAAGAGGTAGTATGGGATAATGGATAGAGCCAGGGTGGCCTGGATTCATGTCCTACTCTCAATCTAATGTTAGATTCCCCTGGAAATTACTATGAAATAATAATAAATGATGTCTATTGAACATTTAATTTAAGGTTTACAAAGTATTCCATATTGCCTTACTTGATGTTTATAATAATCCTTTAAGGTAAGGTTGATAGATATGATCACTATTTTACTAATGACAAAAATGAGACTAAGATAATTGAGTTGCCCACAGTCAAATAATTAGTAAATGCTTAGGTGAAAAGTCAGGTTTGTCTGGTTTCAAGTCCAATCCACTATACGGCCTTGCTGCCTCAAGTCTATCCCTCAGCTTTGTAGGTTTCTACAGAGTTTGCCCAGTCAATAAAGCTCTTTGAAATATTTTTTTTCATGGCTAAAACAAACAAAAAAATGTCACTTTCTTTTAAAAACATAAATCTTCCTTAAGCTGTTTGTTACAAGAGTTCTGGATCTGGCATCAGTAAAGTCTGAATTTAATCCAGTCTCAAACATTTACCATATGTGGGGCCCAGGTGGGCCTTAGTTTCTTAATCTGCAAAACAGCGATAATAATAGCACCTACTTCTGTAAAATGCTTTGCAAACCTTAAAGCACCATCAAAATGTTCATTGTTATAGAGTCTTTTATATTTATTCCCTATAAACAATTCTTGGTGATTTTGTATTGTTGAAAGAAAAAGGGCCCCAAAAGTAGTTAGTCTTTTGTGTCTTTAAATAATATTTTTAGTTTATTTTGAGATCTGCCTGGTATGCGATTTTACTTAAAAAAGAAATAAGTAAGTGCTGCCTTGAAATTATACCCTCTCTCCCAGCTCCATTTGGTGCCCTTCACCTTAAAATGTCCTTTTGGTTACATTCTATTACAGGGGTCAGTTATCAAAATGGCACCTTAGGGGAGGAGGGAGCTAGGAGAATAGAAGGGAAAGAGAATTCAGATGGAAACATCAGAGGAAAAGAAAAGCATTTATCAAAGAAGCAAGGCTCAGAACCTAGGAGATTACTGAAAATCATATGACATTGCAACAGAGGGCAAGAGATATACATTGAGAGTCTATTTGGAAAGAAAAGATGACAAATACGTTAAAAGTATTTTGAAATAGAAAGTACCTTTAAGATTACTTTATTCCTCACTCCATTTTACAGAAGAGGAGACTGAGACCCAGAAGATATCATGACTTATCTCGAATCAGATGAAAACTAAGTAGCAAGATGAGCTTAGAACTCTTCCCCCCTGGCCAATCTAATAGGGTAGTGTGGGAAAATATTAAAAGCTTTGATTGTTCTCTCTGAGTACAACCCATTAGCTTATTCTCATTGAATTCAACCTGATGTCAGTAATCATCCCTGTGAGTGAAGGGAGCAAAGGCTTTCCACTTCACCAATACACCTCTTCCCCCATTGTAATAGTTTGTACATGATAGATTTGCAGTTTCATGTGCAATCATCTTTTCATTATATTGTTATGAAAATGCTTGTTTTATTCCATAAATTAAAAATAAAATAAATAAATGTTGGGAAAAAGTAATTGTAAAGTACTTATCACAGTGCCTGACACATACCAAATGTTATATAAATGCTAATTATAAATGCTGAAAACACAAAGTGGTTATTGTTATTTAAAATATTTCAGCAGCATATACTGAACTGTCTTCTCTTTAAATCTTCATGCATATGCTTATAGGGACAGAGCTTTATTCACATCTATGAATCTGATTGCTTACATTCTCACTTTTGTTCAATTTTTCAGCTGTTCCTAGTTCTTCATGACCCTATGGACCATAGCACCCCAGGCTCTTCTATCCATCACTATATCTTCAAGTTTGCCCAAGTTCATGTTCATTGTTTCCATGACACTTTACCCTACTCATCCTTTTCCATACCCTTTTCCTTTTGCTTTCAATCTTTCCTAACATCGAGGTCTTTTCCAATAAATCTCATCTTCTCATTATTCTCATGTCCAAAGTCTTTAAGCTTCAGCTTAAGCTCTTAAACTTCCAATGAATAGCTCAAATTGATTTCTTTAAGAACGGACTGATTTGATCTTCTTGCTGTCCAAGGGAATCTCAAAGTCTTCTCCAGCACCACAATTTGAAAGTCTCCATTCTGTGGTGCTCAGCTTTCCTTATAGTCCAACTCTCAGAGCCATATGTTGCTCAGACAATGAGCCAAATATAGTTGTATGACCTGGGGCATTATCTAGAGTTAGCAATGCTTTAAATGTAATATTATTGTCTTTGAATATTATTATTAACCAAGACAGCATTTAAACTGTCAATTTGGTGTCTCTTGCCTTAACTATAAGATGTGACCATTTGATTTTTTTTCTTTTATTTGAATTTTTTTCTTCTACTCAGCAAAGATCTACCTTCTCACCCACCCCAATTCAGAACACAAGAAAAAAAAACTAATTACAAACATGTGGAACCAATCAAAATAAATTTTTACATTGGTCATGTTTTTAAAAAAGTTTCATTCAGTATTCTGAGTCCTTCACTGGTCTATCAGAACATTGGTTGTATGATTCCTTTTCATTTCTCTGGAGTCCTGGTTGGTACTTTTGCTAACAACAGTTCAGTACAATGATATTTCATCATATGAACATACCATAACTTTTTCAAACATTCCCCAATTTAGGGGCACTCCCCCAGATTCCCATTATTTTCCACCTCAAAAAAAAAATAAAAACACATTTAAATATCCTTAGTGTTTGTTTTGCTTAATCTACTTTCCCTCTAATTTCCTCTTCCTTTCCCTTCCTTTTCCCATGTTGAGTGAAACATATTTCAATATCCAAGTGTGTGCATGGTTATACTTCATTCTTTTGAACAATTCAGTTGAGATTGAGGTTCAAATATCAACTGCTCCCTTAATTTAACTCCCTCCTCCTTGATTATGTAAATGCCTACTTGCTAAATGGACTCTCCATTGACCCTAACGATAATAGGGATCACAGGGGACACCTTTATCATTCCCCCATATTTGAATGTAAGAAGTTTATACTTGTTTAGTCTTTTGTCAGTTACTGCTCATTCCTGCTTTCCCTTTTTATCTTGCTCTTTACTCTTGCATTTGAGTTTCAACATTTCTCTGCATCTCTAGACTTTTCAGAAAGCATGCTTGGAAATCCTCTATTTCATCAACAATTCTTTTTACCCCTGTAGCATTATACTCAGTTTTGCTAAGTAAGTTATTCTTTTATATAAATCCATATTCCTTGCATCCTGGGATACCATATTCTAAGTTCCCCACCCATTTATAAGAGTGTCTACTAAATTATTTGTGATACTTACTGTTATTCCTTGATAACTTGAATTCTTTCTTTCTGGCTGTTTGCAGGAATTTTCTTTAACTTGGAAAACTCTGGGTTTTGCATATGTTCCTGGGGGATCTTTCTGAGGTGACCTGTCCATTCTTTCTATTTCTACTTTACCTTCTGGTTCTAAGAGCTTGAGGCAGTTTTCTTTTAAGATTATTTGAAATATGAGGTAATTTTCTTCAGTCAGGTTGTTGATTCTCTTTTCGTGATTTTCTTGCATGATTCTCATTTCTCTTCCCAGTTTTTCATCCACTTTTCTTATCTGTGTTTCAAAATCCTTCTTAAGCTAGTCTGTGGCCTGTAAGCAGCTTATTTAAATTGCATTCAAATCATTTAATGATTCTTAATTTTTCTCCTCTGTTTTCTAGGTCAGTTTTTTTTTTTTGGTCCATTTTAATATCAAAAGAGCTTACTGCTTGGGCAAAGTTTTGTACCTCTTGTGCTAAGCTGTTAATTTCCTTTTAAATTCTTTCTTCCAAAACTCTCCCTTCTTTTTCATTTTTTTCTTCAAATACCTTCATCACATTTGTTAAAAAAAAAAAAAGGATTATTGGATAAGGAAAAGTAGTTGGATCCCTATTGTTTTATTTAACTCAAATGGGTTCCAGTTAGAAGGGAGGGTAGAAAGCTGAGAGAAAATGGCCGTAAAACATCTACAAACAATGCTGCAAAGAAAAATATAACTTGGAAACAAAATCAACTAGAATTACTGTTAGAGATGAAGCAAGAGTTTAAAAACTTTTTTTTTTGAGGAAACTGAGACAGAAAGAGCGTAGTAAGTACTTGAGGTCAGATTTGAACTCAAATATTCCTGACTCCAGGCCTAGTACTCTCCTGGACTACTTACTTTCTGGAGAACCAAAATCATTCCTGCTCTTAAAGAGCTTACATTTAGGAGAAATGTGTACATTTTTAAACAAATAAAAATTAGATACAAAGTAAGATTAAGTTGGGAACTATCAACTATTAGAGACAAGAAAGAACTCATGCAAAAAGTGGTATTTAAGTTGAGACTTGAAAAAAGCTAAGGATTCTTAGAGATGGAGGTGAGGAAGGAGGATATTCTGAGGACAGGGGACAGTTTGTGTAAAGGTGTGCAGATCAATGATTGAATGGCATATACAAAGAACAACAATGAGACCAGGCTAGCTAGAACACAGACTGCTTTGTAGAGGAATACTGTGCAATAATCCTTAGTCTCTTTTTTTTTTTTACTTTATCAAATGCTTTATTAATTTCTAGTTTACATCATTCATTTCCACAAGATTTTGAGTTACAAATTTTCTCCCTGTTTTTCCCTTACCTGCCACCCCAAGATAGCGACCCCACTGTATATCCCTTCCTCCAATCTATTCTCTCCTATATCTTCCTCCATCCACCCTCCAATTTTCCAGTAGGGCATGGCGGATCTCTATGCTTCAGTGCCTGTATATCTTATTTCACAATTACATGTAAAATAATATTAATAACAGTAAATATATATATATATTTAAACATTTGATTTTAAAACTATGAATTCCAGATTCATTCCATTTCCTCCCTTGTCACCCACCCTTACTGGGAAGATAAGCAATTCAATATAGGTGTACATATGTAGCTTTGCAAAACATTTCCATAGTGGATATATTATAAAAGATTGACTGTATTTCCCTCCATCCTATCTCACCTCCCACTTGTTCTATTCTCTACTTTTATCCTGTCCTTTTTCAAAAGTGGGTGCTTCCAACTTCCCTCCCACCCAGCCTGCCCTCTCTTCAATCATCCCCCCTCTCATCCCCTTTCCCCCTACTCTTCTGTAGGGTAAGATACCCTATTTAGTGTGTATATCATTCCCTCCCTAAGCCAAATTCAATGAGAATAAGGTAGACCCTTTCCCTATTGCCTTCCTTTTCTTCCCCTCCATTTTCACCATTTTTCATTGCCTCTTCCATATAAAATAGTTTACCCTATTGTGTCTCTACCCATCTCTTCTCATTAAATTCCCCTCTCATCCCTTAATTTCACCTTTTAAGTATCATCCCTTCCTATTAAATTGGTTCTGTGACCTCTATCTATGTATACCTGTACACATATATACACACACTGACATATATATTCATACAGCCATATACCCTCCTATATAGACATATATATGTATGTATACATATCTATATCTATCTACATGTATTTCTATTCCCTTCAACTATTCTCATACTGAGAAAAGTTTCATAAGTTACAATTATTGTTTTTCCATGTAGGAATATTAATCGTTCAACTTTAATAAGTTCCTTATGATTTCTTTTACTTGTTTACCTTCTCATGCTTGTCTCGCTTCTTGTAACTCAATGTCAAATTTTCTATTCAACTCTGGTTTTTTCATCAAGAATGCTGGAAAGTCCTCTATTCCATTGAATTACCATATTTTCTCCTGAAACATGATACTCAGTTTTGCTGGGTAGGTGATTCTTGGTTTTAATCCCAGCTCCTCTGACCTCCAGATTATCATATTCAAAGCCCTTCAATCTCTCTGTCTGGAAGTTGCCAGATCCTGTGTTATCCTGATTGTGTTTCCACAATATTGAAATTGTTTCTTCCTGACAGCTTGTAATATTTTCTCCTTGATCTGAGAATTTTGAAACCTGGCTATAATATTCTAGGAGTTTTCTTTTTGGGATCTTTTTCAGGAGGTGAAAGGTATATTTTTTCAACTTCTATTTGGCCCTTTGGTTCTAAAAAATCAGGGCAATTATTCTCAAGAATTTCTTGAAGGATGATTTCTAGGTTCTTTTTTTCATCATGGCTTTCAGGTAGTCCAATAAGTTTTTAAATTATCTCTCCTGGATCTATTTTCCAGGTCAGTGATATTTGCAATGAAATATTTCACATTGCCTTCTATTTTTGCATTTGTTTGGATCTGTTTAATGGTATATTGATTTCTCATAAAATCAATAGCTTCCATTTTCTCCAATCTAATTCTGAAGGAATGATTCTCTTCAGTGAGCTTTTGAGATTCCTTTTTCATCTGGCAAATTCGGCTTTTTAAGGCATTCTTCTCCTCATTGGCTTTTTGAGCCTCTTTTTCCATTTGAGTTAGTCTATTTTTTAAGGTAATTTTCTTCAGTCAGGTTGTTGACTCTCATTTCATAATTTTCTTTCATGGTTCTCATTTCTCTTCCCAATTTTTCCTCCACTTCTCCTATTTGGTTTTCAAAATCCTTCTTAAGATCCTCTATGACCTGTAACCAGCTCATATTTTTTCTTGGAAGCTTTTGGTGCAGGAATTCTGACTTTGCTGTCTTCCTTCTGTTCCATGCTTTGATCCTTTTTGTCCCCAAAATAAGAGTGTAAAGTTGTATTGCTCTGCTTGCGTTGCTTCCCTTGTTTGATCATGTTGCCACTCAATTACTTGACTTTTGAGCTTTTTGACACAGTAGGACTCTGCTACCAGACAGGACTTTTCTGTCCCAATTGATGGCATTTTTTGCAGCTGCTAGAAATGTTAGTTGGGGTACCCTCTCTGAAGCCTCCACATGCTCTGGCAAGCTGCTCACACACCCCAAGACCTCCACCCTAGACTGCAATCCAGATCCAAGCAGGTTAAAGCAGGAGCAATTACCCCTCAGACTGGTTTCTTGGACCCCTACAATCTGCAGACCAGGAACTCTGAATCAGCCATGTGGCAGCTGCAGGGCCTTGGCACCTCAGTGACTTCTCCCTCCAGAGGGTAAAGGCCAGACTGCACTCCTGAAATGCCAGATCCCAAAGTCCACACTGCACTGACTTTTCACTTTGTCCTTAGCATCTATGTGTTGATACTTCAGGAAACTGCCAGAGCTGCTGGTGATCTGAAGTCCCTCCAGCCAGTGGTTGGTTGTTGTTGCCCTGAGGCTAAAATCTTGGACTTCCGCAGGGCTGGGCTTAACTCTAGGAGCCCTGCCCTGGCCATTTTCTGCCAGCCTGTCAAGCTGTCCTCAGGGGTAAGTTAGCTTCTCTGTGTCATTTTTTGGGCTCTGTAGCTCCAAAGTTTGTTCAAAGTCACCGTTTACATGAATTGGAGGAGGTAGAAGCCAGAGCCATGCGGAAGTCCTATTTCTACTCCACTCTACCATCTTGACTCACCCCCCACCCCACCTTAGTCTCTTTCTGTCTCAATTTCCTCAATTGTAAAATGGGAATAATATTAAAGCTAATTTCATAGTAGAAGCAGGACTTCCGTGGGGCTCCTGCTTTTACCTCCACTAATTCATGTAAAAGGTGACTCTGAACAAACTTTGGAGCTACAGAACTCACAAAATGACATAGGGAAGCTAACTTCTCCCTGAGGACAGCCAAGCAGGCCAGCAGCAAGTGGCCAGTGCAGCACTCTGGGAGCCAAGCCCAGCCCCAAGTGAGCCAGAGGTTTTAGTCTCAGGGCAGCCACAACCAGCCACTGACTGGAGGCACTTCAGATCACCAGCAGCTGTGGTGGTTTGCAGAATTATCAACCCATAGATGCTAAGGAAAGAGTGAGAGGTCAGTGCAGTATGGACTTTGGGACTTGCGAATTCAGGAGTGTGGTGGGCCTTTGCCCCTGGGGCGAGAAGCAGCTGAGGCACAGTGGCCCTGAAGCCCCCTCCACATGGTTGCTTCAGAGCTCCTGGACTGCAGATTGAAGGGGGACAAAGCAACCAGTCTGAGGGATAATCTCTCCTGCTTTAATATGCTTGGATCTGGATTGTGGTCTAGGGTAGAGGTCCTGGGTGTGTGAGCAGCTTGCCAGAGCATGTGGAGGCTTCAGAAAGGGCACCCCACCTAATAGCTCCAGTAGCTGAGAAAACCCCAGCTACTGGGACAAAGCTCTCCCCTCTGAGAGCAGAGTTCTTTTGTGTCAAAAAGCTCAAAAGTCAAGTAATTGAGTGGCAAAATGAGCAAACAAGGGAAGCAAGGCAAGCACAGTAATCCAACTTTTGAATCCTTTTTGGGGGACAAAAAGAATCAAAGCATGGAACAGGAGGAAGACAGCAAAGTCAGAACTCCTGCACCAGAAGCTTCCAAGAAAAGAATAAGCTGCCTACAGGCCATAGACTAGCTTAAGAAGGATTTTGAAACCCAGATAAGAAAAGTGGAGGAAAAACTGGGAAGGGAAATGAGAATCATGCAAGAAAATCACGAAAAGAGAATCAACAACCTGACTGAAGAAAATTACCTTAAAAAATAGACTAACTAAAATGGAAAAAGAGGCTCAAAAAGCCAATGAGGAGAAGAATGCCTTAAAAATCCAAATTTGCCAGATGGAAAAAGAATCTCAAAAGCTTACTGAAGAGAATCATTCCTTCAGAATTAGGCTGGAGCAAATGGAAGCTATTAACTTTATGAGAAATCAAGATACTATTAAACAGATCCAAACAAATGAAAACATAGAAGTCAATGTGAAATATCTCATGGGAAAAACCACTGACCTGGAAAATAGATCCAGGAGAGATAATTTAAAAATTATTGAACTACCTGAAAGTCATGATCAAAAGAAGAACCTAGAAATAATCGTTCAAGAATTTCTCAAGGAAAATTGCCCTAATGTGTTAGAACCAGGGGGCAAAATAGAGGTCGAAAGAATCCACCAATCACATCCTTAAAAAGATCCCAAAAAGAAAAGTCCTGGGAATATGAAAGACAGGTTTCAGAGTTCCCAGATCAAGGAGAAACTATTAGAAGCATCCAGGAAGAAACAATTTAAATACTGTGAAAACACAATCAGGATAACATAGGATCTGGCAGCTTCTATACTGAGGGATCAAAGGGCTTGGAATGTGATATTCTGGACATCAAAGAAGCTGGGATTAAAACCAAGAATCACCTACCCAGCAAAACTGAGTATCATGTTTCAGGAGAAAATATGGTCATTCAATGGAATAGAGGACTTTCAAGCTTTCTTGATGAAAAACCAGAGTTGAATAGAAAATTTGACATTCAGATTCAAAAAGCAAGAAAAGCATGAGAAGGTAAACAGGGAAAAGAAATCATAAGGAACTTATCAAAGTTGAATTACTTATATTCATACATGGAAAAATGATCATTGTAACTTATGAAACTTTTCTCAGTATGAGAACAGTTGAAGGGAATAGAAATATATATATACATATATATATGTCTATATGGGAGGGTATATGGGCATATGAATACATATGTGAGTATGTGTATATATGTGTACAGGTATATATAGACAGATAGTACAGGAGTAGTTGAAAAGGAAGGTATGATACTTAAAAGTTGAAATTAAGAGGTGAGAGAGGAATATAATGACTGGAGATGGGGAGAGATAGAATGGGGTAAATTATCTCATGTAGAAGAAGCAAGGGGAAACTGTTACAATGGAAGGGAAGAACAGGAAGACAAAAGGGAATGAATTAACCTTATTCCCAATGAATTTGGCTTAGGGAGGGAATGACATAAACATTAAATAGGGTATCTCACCCTAAAGAAGAGTAGGGGGAAAGGGGATGAGAGGGGGAATGATGGAAGGGAGGACAGGTTGGGGGAGGGAATTTGGAAGCACCCACTTTTGAAAAGGGACAGGATCAAAGTAGAGAATAGAATACGTGGGGGGTGGGATGGGATGGAGGGAAATCTAGTCAGTCTTTCACAATATATCCACTATGGAAATGTTTAGCATAGCTACACATGTACAACCTATATTGAATTGCTTATCTTTCCAGTAAGGGTGGGTGACAAGGGAGGTAGGGAAAGAATCTGGAATTCAAAAGTTTAAAATCAAATGTTTAAAATATATATATATATTATTATTATTATTATTATTTTACATGTAACTGGGAAAAATATATATACAGGCACTGGGGCATAGATATCCACCATGCCCTACTGGAAAGTCAGAGGGGGTATGGGGGAATATATAGGAGACAGCAGATTGGGGGAGGGGATTTTAAGAATGATCGCTGTTTTGGGATGTAGGGGAAAAATGGGGAGAAAATTTGAAACTCAAAATCTTGTGGAAATGATGTAAATTAAAAAATAAACTAAAAAAAATCCCAACCCCTTCATGGGATAGTGAATAAAATGACAGCCTTAAAAAAAAGCAGCTTATTTTTCAAAGTTGTCATGATTTAATAAAATCTTTCCAAAGTGCTTAGCACAGTGCTTTGCATATAACAAGCACTTACTGGAAATAATGCTTATTTACTTCCTTCCCTCCTTTCTTATTGTCTTCCTTCTTTCTTTCCTTTCTTCCATCTTTTTCTTCTTTCTTTTCTTTTATTGTTTATCCACTGTCTAGCATAGTACCTGGCATACAGTAGGTGACTTTAAGATATTTGTTGAATAAATGAATTAACCACAAACCAAGCAGGACTTTACCAGGAAGATGATTATTATAGTTCATGCTTAGTATAAGGAAGAGGACAAAAAATGTTGGGGATTGAGGAGGCTTTGAAATTTATCCTCTCTTTATACCAATTAGTTACCTAAAACAATTAGTTCTTCCTTTAGCTAACTATTCACATTAGGCATTTTGGAAAACACTAGAGAATTGGAAAGATGGAGGTGCAGTACAAGTAAATGCTATATAGGAAGATTGTGTAGGCAATATATCTTAAACTGACCAGGGAAAGCAAGTTCCAATGATAGGATGACCAGAACCAGAATGAGTGAATGTAAAAAAAATAAAGTGTGTGTGTGTGTGTGTGTGTGTGTGTGTGTGTGTGTGTTGGAAAAGAGGTGCTTCAGCCACTTCATAGTTTTGTCCTGTGCCACTCCAGTATGGTACAGCAGTAGAAAACTTTGCTGCCTCAAAAGGCATATAAGTTAGATTTTCATCTTCCGTTAATATGTGATAGAATAATAAAAATCACAAAAATGTATCTTTTGCCCATCTGCATCTGAACCTTACAATTTCTGTGAAAACTATGTTAAAACTTAAGTAATGTGAGATAAGATTAAACATAGACACTAATCTAGGCCCACAGTGTTATTCTTTGATACAAGCATCCTGGACTTGATTGATTGAGATATAAAAGCTTTACAGATTAAGATGAATTATAATTCAAAACACATTTATTAATTGACTACTATGTACAATGCATGAATGTAGATTAGTTTTTCTAATTGCTGTGGCTGAAAAATCATGACCTCCTGGCCAACTTTTTGGGGATCAGGGTCTCTCAACTTACCTCGGTTTGTCCTCAGATGTCAAATATATAGGGCATCATGAAGTCAGTTCTCAAAACCTTTTACTAAGATAGAAAGTGACAGAATCAACCCTGCCAGCCAATGGAGAAACCATACTTTAGAGAAAGAATGCAAAGGTATCCAGAGGCAGACTTCAGTGGAAATTATTTCAACAGTCACAATAAGGAGCTTTCAGAAGTCTATGTAGAAATTTTTGTGCCTAGGTAAGCAGTAAAAAAGGGATGCTCTATTGAGCATAGGGCTGCCATGGAGGTGAGATAAAGATCCTGGGATGAAGCTTCTAGGAAGGGTGGGATAAGGGGATGTTTCACCTTAAAATGTCCTCTGAGCTTCCAATTTGAATGAATGTTCTTGCTAACAAGGTGCTAAGTTCTCTTATTTCTATGCTGCTGAAAGATTTTAAGAGTTGACAGAGTACTCTAAATTCAGAGTCTGAGAAAAAAATCCAGTTGCTCCTCCCTTATTATTTTAAAGGTCTTGTCACCTGTTTTTACTTCACCAGTTTGCATGTGAAAAGGTGAAGATTTTCTTAAATCTATAGTTCATTTGATAAAATAGGTAACATTTAGCTCAAGTTGTCCTCATGATAAAGTATGTTTATGAATATTTTACCTATTAACTAACTTTTAGAGGAGTTTTTTTCCCTGTGGAGCAAAACTTTTTTGACAATTCTGGTCCCTTCTTCCATTATAAATCAAAACAAAACAAAACTTGACAATTTTCAAGGTCATGATTTGGAGCCTAGCTTCCTACAAGGGCTTGAGGATATAAAATCAATACCTTAAATTGCAGCCAGAAATAAATAAGAATTGAATGTAACCTATGGGGAATAAGTGAAATATGAATCATAAACAGCCACTTTATTCTACTAGTAACATGATCTGTATGAGGACTATGTAACTGTGTCTCAAATTATTTTAAAATATATCTCTTTTTTTTTGGTAAAAGAAAAAAATCATGATTTTTGGATCACCATGGAATGTAAACTCCCTTCAAAAATCCTTTACTAAAAGGCAGGATTTCATTGAGACATGAACAAAGAAAATGCATAAACTAAGTTGACTGATGAAACACCCGGAATGTCCGCTTTTACCAAAAGGTCCTGAATTTTAATGGAAAAAGGAGGGGAACAGCCCCAAAATATTTTCCTATTACTAAAAAAATACTTTTTAAAGAAAAAAGATAGGATTGAATGTTTGTGCTAAATTCTATGCCAGAGAGTAAGATATATTTAAAACCAAGCAAATGGTTTTGGGAATTGCCTCAGAATGATCACAGGCATACATTATTTTACAGCAGGGTCCTCCTCTCTGGGTTAGCCATTGTTTATGAGGCTTGATCATATGGTCCACAGCTGGGAGTTATGTAATACCAAGGACTCTGAAATGTTGATAGGCACAATTTCCACTGCCATCTTAAGGCAGAATTATAAAAGAAATACATCTGTATGCTTACACACTTACATATGATTTTTCTTCTAGCCTGACAGAATTTTAACTAAACTTGGCATTAGACTATATCCACACCCCTTGGGTGCCCCCAAATGACCCTGAGCCTGCCTAAGGCTACAGAGATGGGGATAAAGGCATCTGGGACCCAAATGGCTACCCACCCAGAGTGGACAAATACAGACTGGTCTATGCCAAGTCAGAATTTGCCAAGGCGCTTGATAGCACCTTCAAAGTGTCAAAATTCTGGGCTTCTGTAAGGTTATATCTTGCAGGTTTGGATTAAATTAATCCGATTTTTTAGACCCTCACTTAATTGTCATAATGAATCATTTTGAAGTAGCCCTCATATTCCTAACATAATGGTTTTAGAATATGGGAAGTTCCTACATCATAGGCATGATGGGTTTCTCTCTCTCCCTTTCTTTCCTTTTCATCTTCTTTCTTTTTTCCTTTTTTGTCTTCCTTCCTTCCTTCCTTCTTTCCTTCCTTCCTTCCTTCCTTCCTTCCTTCCTTCCTTCCTTCCTTCCTTA
>NW_027185798.1:55208453-55220378 GCF_028583685.1 Petaurus breviceps papuanus | reverse complement strand
TAGACCTTCCTTCCTTCCTTCCTTCCTTCCTTCCTTCCTTCCTTCCTTCCTTCCTTGTCTCTATCTACCCTGGTAATGCATATACATAGTCAAGAAAAACAAATTTCTACTTTGGCTATTTTTGAAAGCATTTCTTATTCTGTATCAAATTGATCACCTCTTTGTCAAAGAGGTGGGAAGCATACTGGTTCCCTTTGAGAAACCACTGTGGACAGAAGTAAGTGAGGATACTCTACTGTATATAACTGCCATCTATTCACTAGACTTATTTAAAAGTTTTACCATCAAAATATTTGAGACAAAGGCAGCCCTAGGTGGGTGGAGCTTTGAGAAGCAGAGTGAAGGAGGAAAGAGTGAATAAGAAGGACAAGGGTTATGTGGAAAATGTCAGTGTGATTTAGATGTAGTATAGGTGAGACCTAAAATGAAAGGTCAAATTTCTGAGTGGCTTAGAGTTTCAGACTGGCTCGGGGTGGGGAACCTATGGCCTTGAGAGCACATGTGGCTTCCTAGGACCTTGGGTATGGCCTTTTGACTGAGTCCAAGTTTTACAGAACAACATTTTATTAAGGGGATTTGTTCTGTGAAGTTTGGATTCAGTCAAGGGCCTGCACTTGAGGACCTAGAGGGCCATGTGTGGCCTCAAGGCTGCAGGTTCCCCATCCCTGGTCCTGGTCTTTTTGTGAGCCTAGAGATGAGAGAATAAATCTTTAAGTTGAAGAGAAATTTGACTGAAGAGAACATGGAGAAATGGTATACAGTCTATGAGCCCCTAATAGTGTGTCAAGCCCTGAGATACTTGCTGGGCCCTGGATTCTACTATCCTCTCACTCTGTAATATTATGGGTTCTTTTTGAGCAATGATAGGTAACAGTATCTGATTCATCATTTTCTTCTAATATGTATTTATTTATTTGCTTTTTTGGAGGGAAGAAGGCAGGGCAATTAGGGTTAAGTGACTTGCCCAAGTTCATATGGCTAGTAAGTATTAAATGTCTGAGGCCAGATTTAAACTCTGGTCCTCCTGACTCCAGGGCTGGTGCTCTATTCACTGAGCCACCTACCTGGCCCTGATTCATCATTTTCTAAACGCACTATGGTATACATATTGGAAAAGGGAGCACCCAGATCTTACAGGTATATCTCACGCTCAGAGTGTGAATACAAGTGAGTCATCATAAGGTGGAAATCTTTATCAACATTCACTCATGCTAGAAGTCTAGAGCGCTACATGGCAGTTAATGTATCTCTCCCCAAGGTTCTAGGAGTAGGCTTGAGTATTTGGGAGTGGTTTTCCAATGTTACCATATACAGTCCGCTGCCTGTGCATTTTCCTCCATGATTATCAGTCGACATCAATGAGTCAGCAAGACTGAATTCTGTTTTAGAAATGGGTGTTTGTAACGGTGGCTTGATTTTCACCAGACAGATCCCCAGAAGTCTGTGACACACTCTTCCACAAACACCAGTAGAATCCAGAGGGAAAGGCATGGAAGCTTGGAGGATTTGTGACAAAAGGATAACTCACAACTCCTAGAATCCTTTCTCTGGAGTCATTACCATGATCCCCTTAGATGTTGTGTTGCTTTTCTGCTGAGACCTTTATAAAACCTCGAATCCGCCTTTCCTCATTATGTCCAGTCTATTCTCAGCTCACTAATCAGACACTACTGTCAGTAACTGAGGCTGTACAGATTGAGCTGGGACACTGATGAAAAGTCAAAATACTCCCATCTCCTGAAGTTCATTCCAGTCTTCCAAAATATATAACTTCCTATTCCAGTTAAGGGTTGGGACAAGATAATGAGTGAGGAGAGTCAATGTGCTTTCGTCTCACCTCTAAGGGATTCCTTCCCAGAGACTTGGCTGAGAGTTTTCTCAACAAAGCTCTTATATACTCAACGTTGTGATTCTAAATGAGCTTCTTGTTTTTATACAAGATCCTCAACCAGTCCAAACAAACCAAAAGAGTATCTGTTCCACCTATATAAAATGTCTTAATTGAAGGGAGCTGCCTATGTCTTGTTGATACCTACTTCACATATTTGATGGATCAAATGATTCAACTGAGATGTGCTTTCCCTTGAAAAAGGGAGTAGTTACTTTAAGTGAGGTGGGTGGAATTTCTCTGATTGACTCAATCAGTTCCCAACTTTACTTTTGTATTTGTACCTTCAGTGCTTAGCATAGGACCTGATACATACTGATTTCTAAGTGATTTTTTAAATTCATTTTTTCTTTTATTTTGTTCATTCTGAATTACCTGAGATTATTTCCATCTTGACGACAGATAATCTTAAAATTTAAGTTAGCCACTGAGTAGGTATATTAGATAGCTTCCCCTCTTCTTATTATTCAGAATATCTTTCCTATATCAGGCCTAAATATGTCTCTTTGCAAATAACACCACTGTTTTTCAGTACCAGGAAGGATCTTTCCCTCTTTGTTGTATGTTCAAAGGAACCTCTGCTATATTTTTATTGTTGTGGGAATAATACCTTTGCTTTTTTCAAATGCACTATATTCCATAAACTGTAACCACTGGTTGCTAATAAAAAGAAACAGGAAAATCTGTGTCCCTTCCAAAGATAGCAGTAGTTGCTGAATCAAGAATGTCACAACTGTGCTGGCCCAGAGGTTGGCATCTATATAGCACTTACCATGTGTCAGACACTGCACTAAATGTTTTATAAACACTGTCTTACTTGATCTTCACAACAACCCTGGGATGATTTTTATCCCCATTTTACAGTTGAGGAAGCTGAGACAGACAGGGGGCGGAGGTTAACTGACTTGCCCAGGATCTTATAGGTAATAAGTATCTGACGCCAAATTTGAACTCAGGTCTTCCCAATTCCAGGCATGACATTCCATCCACCATGCCACCTATGAAATATATTACAGAAATATCTTATCTCTTTGGTACAATCCTTAGTGAATATTAAGGATATGTTGAGTTTTCTCCTTTCATGGTTTCCTTTTTGCATTGTCTAAATTTTCCTAGGATTGGACTAGGTTTTTTATTAAATTTATTTTTGTTTAATTTTGCATAGGATACTCCATAGGTATGATTTTAATTCTGAAAAATTAAATATTGAAAATAAAACTTTGGGGGGGGCGGAGCCAAGATGGCGGAGTAGAAGCAGGACCTCGCCATTGCTCCAGCTTCCACCTTCCCAAATTCATGCAAAAAGGGGACTCTAAACAAACTTTGGAACTTCAGAACCCACAAAATGACACAGAGAAGCAGACCTCTGGCTGAGGACAGCCCTGAAGGCCGGCAGGAATCCAGCACAGTGCTCTTGGAGCTGAGCCCAGCCCCACACCGAGGCTTTATCCCCAGGGCAGGCCTGACCAGCCCTCGGCCAGAGGGACTCCAGATCAGCAGCAGCTGTGGCCATTTCCAGATTTATCAACACATACATGTGAAGGACACAGTGAGAGGTCAGTGCAGTCTGGACTTTGGGACCCAGTAAGTGGGAATGCATGGTTTTTACCCCTGGGGTGAGACACCTACACAGCCAACCAGCAACAGTTGGCAGCTTCAACTCCTGGCCTGCAGAGTGTGGGGGACCAAGCACCAGTCTGAGGGGTAATCGCTCTTGCTTTAACTTGCTTGGATCTGGATTGCAGTGTAGGGTGGAGGTCCTGGGGTGTGTGTCCAGCTTGCCAGAGCATGTGGAGACTTCAGAGAGAGCACCTATCTAATACCTCTGGCAGCTGAGAAAACCCCAGTGTTTGGGACGAAAGCTCCCCTGTCTGGTGGCAGAGTCCTACTGTGGCAAAAAGCCAAGGGGTCAAGCAACTGAGGGGGCGACATGACCAGGCAAAGGAAACAAAGCAGACAGAAGATTCCAACATTAGACTCCTATTTTGGGGACAAAAAGGAGCAAAGCATGGAATGGGAGGAAAGCAGCGAAGTAAGAATTCCTGCACCAAAAGCTTCAAAGAAATATACAAGCTGGATACGGGCATAGAGGACCTTAAGAAGCAGATAAGAGAAGTGGAGGAAAAATTGGGAAGAGAAATGAGAACAATGCAAGAAAATTATGAAATGAGAGTCAACAGCCTGACTGAGGAAAATACTACCTTAAAAAATAGACTAAGGGGCGGCCAGGTGGCTCAGCGAGTAAGAGCACTGGCTCCAGTGTCGGGATGACCTGGGGATCAAATCCTGGCTCAGAGACTTAGAATTACACCCAGAAATAACTGGCTGTGTAACCTTGAGCAAGTTACTTAACCCTGATTGCTTTAAAAAAAAGATAGACTAACTCAAATGGCAAAAGAGGCTAAAAAAGGCAATGAGGAAAAGAATGCTTTAAAAAGCCCAATTTGCCCAATGGAAAAAGAATCTCAAAAGCAAAATGAGGAAAATCATTGCTTCTGAATTAGATTGGAGCAAATGGAAGCTAATGACTTTATGATAAATCAAGATGCTGTTAAACAGATGCAAACAGATGAAAGAATAGAAGGCAATTTGAAATATCTCATGGGAAAAACAACTGACCTGGAAAATAGATCCAGGAGAGATAATTTAAAAATTATTGGACTACATGAAAGCCACGATCAAAGTAAGAACCTATAAATCATCCTCCAGGAAGTTCTCAAAGAAAATTGCCCTGATGTTTTAGAACCAGAGGACAAAATAGAGGTTGAAAGAATCCACCAATCACCTCCTGAAAAAAATCCCCAAAAGAAAACTCCTAGGGATATCATAGCCAGGTTTCAGAATTCCCAGATTAAGGAGAGAATATTACAAGCAGCCAGGAAGAAACAATTTAAATATTGTGGAAACGCAATCAGGATAACCCAGGATCTGGCAGCTTCTACACTGCGGGATCGAAGGGCCTGGAGTATGATATTCCGGAGGTCAAAGGAGCTGGGATTAAAACCAAGAGTTACCTACTCAGCAAAACTGAGTATCATGTTTCAGGGGAAAATATGATCATTCAGTGGAATAGAGGACTTTCAAGCATTCTTGCTGAAAAAAACAGAGTTGAATAGAAAATTTGACATTCATCTATAAGCAAGAGAAGCATGAGAAGGTAAACAGGGAAAAGAAATCATAAGGAACTTATCAAAGTTGAACTATTAACATTCCTACATGGAAAAACAATAATTGTATTTTATGAAACTTTTCTTAGTAGTTGAAGGGAATAGAAATATTTATATAATGTCTATATATGAGCGGATATGGGCATATGAATACATATGTGAATATGTGTATATATGTTTACAGGTATACATAGATAGAGGGCACAGGACCAATTTAACAGGAAGGGATAATACTTAAAAGGTGAAATTAAGAGGTGAGAGAGGAGTATAATGAGAGGAGGTGGGGAGAGACAGAATGGGGTAAACTATCTCACATAGAAGAGGCAAGGGAAAATGGTTACAATGGAGGGGAAGAATAGGAAGGCAAAAGGGAATGGGTCAACCTTATTCCCATTGAATTTGGCTTGAGGAGGGAATGAAATACACACTAAATAGGGTATCTCACCCTGTAGGAGAGTAGGGGGGGAAGGGGATGAGAGGGGGGATGATAGAAGGGAGGGCAGGGTGGGTGGGAGGGAAGTTGGAAGCACTCACTTTTGAAAAGGGACGGGATCCAAATAGAGAATAGAACAAGTGGGAGGTGGGATAGGAGGGCAGGAAATATAGTTAGTCTTTTACAATATATCTACTATGTTATTATTTCGCATTAGCCACACATGTACAACCTATACTGAACTGCTTATCTTCCCGGTAAGGGTGAGTGACAAGGGAGGAAGGCAATGAATCTGGATTTCAAAGTTTTAAAATCAAATACTTATGTGTGTGTATATATATGTACATATATAATTATTAATACTATTTTACATGTAATTGGGAAATAAGATATACAGGCACTGGGGCATGGAGATCCACTGGAAAAGTCAAAAGGGGTATGGGAGAAAATATGGGAGAGAGCAGATTGGAGGAGGGGATATCCTGTGGGACTGCTATTTTGGGGCGGTGGGTAGGGAAAGAATGGGGAGAAATTTTGTAACTCAAAATCTGGTGTAAATAAATGATGTAAATCAGAAGTCAATAAGGCATTTGAAAAAAATGAAAATAAACCTTTGGGATTGTTGGGGCTAAGAAGAAAGAAAATAAAAATAATGATGCTTCTGGGTAATCTGGGCAAAGGAGAATAAACATATTTGTGTAATATTCTTAGCACTTAATAAATGCTTGCTTAATGATTGATTTCTTGGTGGATTATTAAGCAAAATACACACATACACACACGCACACACATATATATATATATCTACAGCTCTCAAAAGAACAGCAAACTATTAACAAAAACATAAAGATAATTTCAAATCCCTAGTAATCAGAGATAGTACAATTTGAAACAACTTTTACACACAGCAAATTGGCTAGGATGACAAAATATGAGGATAATTTCAATTGGAGGGTTTATGAAAAGACAGACAAGCTAATATACTATTGATAGAGCTATGAATTAGGCCATTTTTTGTGAAAATCAATTTGTAATTATTCTAAGCAAGGGACTAAATTATCTGTAACCTTGGATTCAGAGAGTCCACTACTAAGTATGCCCCTCAAGAGAGTGAAAAACAAAACAAAACATATATAACAAAATATTATTTTAGCACTTTTTGCAATAGCATATACCTCCTTAAAACAAATTAAATGCACATCAGTTGGGGGATACAGAAATGTGGTACACGATTGTAATAATATTAGACCATTACTATGAATCTTATAAATGATTGATTTGAAGAATATAGGCAAGTATGGGAATATTTATTTGAACGGATGCAAAGTGAAGTACACAGAAATATAAAAACAATATTCACATTGTCTACAACAATGTAAAGCAAAAAACAACATTGGCAAAAAACAGTAACTAAATTATAATGATGGGTTATTATAATCATCTTGACCCTGAAGAAGAGATATAAGGATTCCTTCTATTCTTTGAAGATAGGGGACTATGGATATGGAACAATGTATATGCTATTTGACTTCAGTGATGTATTGGTTTTGTAGAACTGATTTTTTTTTCTCTTTTTTATTACTATTGTTTAAATAAAGGACTATTTGGGTGGAGTGGAAGAAGAATATATTGGGAAATGAAATGATAAGGAAACAAAAGATACTGATTTTTTAAAAAATGAAACTCAGTTCCTTCATTTTACAAAGAAAGAAATCAAGGCCTAGAGAGATTAATTCAGTCTCAGGGTGTCACATAGCTAGTTATAGACAGTACTCTGTGTCCCAAACTTGGGAGTCCTGATACTCATCAAACTCTATCCACTATATTATACTAAATTGTCTGGTGCTCTCACTGCCATTTCCAGACATCCCTATGTCAATATCAATCAACAACCTCCCTCCTTTGAAATTCACTTTATTCATCTATCACTTCTGGCTTAGATCTTTGCCATGGTGACTATTAGCCTCCAGTTCTCTCTTTTTCCTGTCTCAAGGAGTTGAGTAATTGAATTATAGTCTTTTTTTTTTCAACTGAATCCATGCTTGAATATGTGAGGGTCTGATTTTAACTTCAATACATTGGCCTCCTGATTCCTCAACTCCCATAATCTATAGATTTACTATGCTGCACCCACCCACATTTATAATTACACCTCAACTCTCATTATTACACATAATGGTGAAACCAACAATAATCTGCATACTCCCTTCACTAAATCAAAATCTTCTCACTTTCCATCTGTGTCTCTGCTTCATTCTTCATAGACCTATTCTTTATCCTTACTATAACCTTGAGTATCTCCCTCCTACAATTCTCTATCACTTCCTTTTCATCCAATTTAATACCAATTAACTAATTAAATACTAATTAATACACTGGTCTCATTTTTCTCTCAAATATATGCTATCTTTCACTCTCTTACCTCATTGTTCCTACCACCATTTAGGGTCTCATAGTACTCAATCATGGATTGTCTTTACCATTCACCTTCTCTTATATTTTCAAATTGTTGAAGACAGACTACTCTGCTGATGTGGTCCACTGCAAGTGTACATTATCTAATCTTTAAAAAGACTCATTATTGTATGGAAGAGTTTTATTGTTCTTTGATTTACTTTCTTTCATTGCTCATAATGTCTGTCCTAAACTTTATGTCCCCTATAATTCCCTCAACCTCCATCCCTCAGCATATATCCTCACTTCTTACTTCACTGAAAAAATTGAGGCCATCTATCATGAGTTCTTATCCCTTGCTGCACATTTCATGATCTTCCAACATCCTCAAGTGCCCTCCTGTAGATTCTTGCACGCTACTCTTCCTTGGTTCTCCTTCCAGAGGCTTGACTACTCTTCATTCTCCTATGCAGGATCATGATGACTTCTTTAAGCCTACTAAGTTTGGGGGTCCCAAAAATTTGCCCTCTTCTCTTTTCTCTCTACTTTATCTGGCTCACTGAACCCATCATTTCTCAACTATCATTTTTATGGAAATGTTTCTCATATATATGTATGGAGTCCTAATTATTTTTCTAAAACACATTCATAAAGTATATATTCAGTCATATATACTACATTTGGTCACATATTACCAGCTGGTCTGCTGTACATCTCCATTTGTGTTTGAGACATTTTACACTCAATATATTCAAAATAAAACATCATATTTTCCCCCAAACCCATTCCTCCTCTAAACTTCTCCATTTTTCTACTGTGGCCACTATTCTTCCAGTCTCCCTACTTCACCATCTTGGAATTATTTTTGGCTCTTCCATTCACCCTCATTCACCCTCATTTGCCCTGCTACCACCTTATCCATATCCAATCAGTTACAAATCATGTCAATATCACATCCACAATATTTCTCACATCTTTCTCTTCTCCCTTCTCATTTACCCTTGTAAAGCTAAGCATAAACAGCTTTCCTGAGGAATGCTGCTGTGAATAGTTTTAAGGTTCTGATCACATAGTATAGTGAACTTTCTATTTATTCAGCAATAAAGTAAAGCAAATCATTCACAGAAACTAAAGTACAATATTCACAGCAATATAACATAATTTATTACTAAAGTGGCCACATGGTCTTAAACAACATATATTCAGTAAGTCATAATCTGAATTAATCAATATAAATACCCTTCTAAAGTCTTCTTTCATCTTGATCTTGATCCTGGAGACTGGCATTCCAATCATCCTTAACTCAATCATTCTTAAGGAGCAACCATCCTTAAGTAGTACAAAGTACAAAGGTCTCCATTCCTAGGTTACAGTCTTAGTCTTGTCAGTCAGCACTAAGTATCCAAGTAGAGGTCCTTTCATCTTGACTCAAGGCTGACTCCCAAACACCATAGTTCCTCTTCTATGCTCCCAGCTCTTGCCTAAATTTACCCAACTGTCCCCTGGATTCACAAGTAGGCAGCTCCCAGCTCCTGGTCCAGCTTCCAGTCCAGCTCCTGGTCCAGCCTTTGGTCCAGCTCCACACATGAAGCTTAGCAGAGCTACAACAATATTCACACACATTGCCAGCATTGTCATCAATTCACTTTCCTGCCTGTGAAATCAACACAGACAGAACAGAGTGCCAGCACTACAGGCATCCTTCCTCCAAGTTCTGCTCAGTCCCAGGTTTTGCTCGAGCTTTTATATGATCAACTCCTTCCTGTTCTGCCCCTTCCTGTTGTATCAGCAAGTTCTTCCCACCTCCAAATCACAGGTAGGGCGCAAAGGCACTTGAATAGCTGAAACAAGGAGCTAAGTACTTCTTTGCTCCCATTACAATCCTCTACCCTAATTCAGACTTTACTTCCTCTCATTTGGATTGTAACAGTAACTTCCTAATTGGTGTCTTTGTTTCCAGTCTTCTTCCTCTCTAATTTATCCTCCTTAAAGCTGCCAAATTGTTATTACTAAACACAGATATGATTTTTTCATCCCCTTACTAAAAATCTTGGCTGACTCCTTATTGCTTATAATATATAACAAAAAAAAATCCTGAGCCTGGTATTAAAAGCTCTCCAGATTCTTGCTACTACCTAGTTTTCTAGTCTTATTTCAAATAATTCTCCTTCACACATACACTCTCCCATTAAACTGACCTACTAGGTGTGACCCATACATTAAATGCCATCTTCTCCCTTTGTACTTTTAAACAATTAGCCCCCTATGTCTGGAATGAAATGCCTCCTTGCCTGCATTGATTTGAATCCCTAAATTCTTCAAGACATAGATAGTTTGGCACCTACTACTTCAGGTCTTTCTTTATTATACCAAATATTAGCACCTTCTCCTTTATATCCCTTATGTCTGTATATGTTATGTAGCCAAGTAGGAAATGAATTCTTTGAAAGTAGGAACTGTTTTTGTCTTTATGTCTCTAGCACCTAACATAGTGCCTTGCATGTAGACAGTATCTAGTGTTGGTTTAATTCAATTCACTTTTCCTTGTCTGTTGCCTTTGAGAAATAATAGGTCTTCCTCTTTATTTCCTTTTGTACCCTTTGTCCCATATACTATCATATCTTGTAGGACAGGGGTGGGGAAACTGTGAACTTAAGGCTATATGTGGGCCTCTAGTTCCTCAGGTTTGGTCTTTCGACTGAGTCCAGGTTTTACAGAACAAATCCTTTTATTAAAGGGATTTGTTCTGTGAATTTTGAATTCAGTAAAACTTGGAGTCAATCAAAAGGCTACACCTGAGGACCTAGAAGGCCACATGTGGCCTTGAGGCCACAGGCTCCCTACCCCTGTTCTAGGAACTTGCCACTCTAATCTCTCTCTCTCTCTCTCTCTCTCTCTCTCTCTCTCTCTCTCTCTCTCTCTCTCTCTCTCACACACACACACACACACACACAGACACACACACACACACACACACAATCTTTCCTCTGAGGATTCTTTTGATCTTTTAAAGTTTGGCCCAGGTGCCACTTCTAGAGACCTTCACTAATCCCCTTGTCTCACCACCAGCTGTTTTTTCATTGTTTTATCTATCTATCTATCTATCTATCTATCTATCTATCTATCTATCTATCTATCTATCTATCTATCTATCTATCTATCTATCTATCATCTATCTATTCTTCACCCCATTCCCTTAAGAAGATAGACCCTTTGTCTTTGCTGTCAGGGAGCACTGTGTTTTTTTTTCTTGATATGCCCAAAACTTTGGACATCCCTCTGGCAATTCAGAGGTAATCTAGCCCAACCTTGTCATTTTAAACTGAGGAATGAACCTGAGGTCTAAGAAGATGAAGTGACTTGCCCAAGGTCACATAGGTGGTCAGTCAGGGGTAGAATAAGCCTTTAATAAATTTTTTGTTGAATGAAATGGTACTGATGTTATCCAAAGGAGAAGCTTAACTTTGGCAATGGTCAGAGTCTTCCTCCAGCTGTAGGCAATCTGTGATCAACACACTTGGCAAATCAGTTAGAAAAAAAGCAGGAAGGAATCATGTGGTCAGACTTGTGCCTTCCGGCAGGTGAATATCTAAACTACCAAGGAATGAAAGTTGACTATTTTCTTCCTGAAGCCCTCTTTTTCCACTGACATTTGGAAGTAATTCTGATCTACATCGCAAAGATGTGCCCTAGAAAACTAATGGCTTGAAAGCAATTTAAAATTATCATAAAATCCATATATTGAAAGAGATTCCCAGAGAATGATAACCTTTATTGGGTGCTTAAGTAAATTAAAGCAATAACTTCTTAAATAGCATCCTGATGGCCTGAAAATGTTAAATGAACTTCTAAAAGTGCCTTACAAATAGGGATCAGCTTAAACAGTGGTTTTCTCCTTGAGAAAAATCAACTTTATAACTCTAATCATAGGCAATGTTTTTTTTAAAGCTGACAGATTTGGGCTTATTTTACACATCCTGTCAATATGACTGATAGTATCCAAATCATGCAGCTCTCTGTTTCATACACATATTCCCCCCCCC
>NW_027185798.1:55171206-55203453 GCF_028583685.1 Petaurus breviceps papuanus | reverse complement strand
AAGAACAGGATGACGCGCTCACTGCTGCAGCTCTGATTGGATGCAGCTCGGAGCATGGCGAGCGTTTCACGGGGGTAGGGGGGGACGGTGCATAGAGAGGGTACCATAATGTAGAGTGTAGCGCAGGGGATCACCTTCACTACAGTAGCAATCTCAATAGGGCTTATTTTCGGGGGAGGGCTTATTTTAGAGCAATCTTACACAGTAAGGGGAGGGCTTATTTTTGGGATAGGTCTTATTATCGGGGAAACACGGTAGCTCTCTGGACTTTCTCTACCATTCTCTCACATGGTTACTTTTCCTTTTACCCCTTATTTTCAGCTTCCCCTTACATTCTGTCTTCCCCTATTAGAAAATAGCTTCTTTGAGGGCAGGAACTATCTTTCTGCTTTGTTTGTATTTCAAGAGTTTAGTACAGGGCCTTGTGTATAGTAAGCACTTAATAAATGCATGTTGATTTTCTCATTTAATTTCTTGGTCAGACTAAACATGAAATATTGTATTCAGTTCCGGATGCTGTATTTTATTCAAAACACTGGTAAAATAGAGAATTCCAGACAAGTAATTACTAGGACATTGAAGGGCCTTGAATTTATGTCATATGGGAATTAGCTGAACTATGGTTGGGGATGTGTAGCCTGGAGAAGAGAAAATGGGGAAAAATTAGTTATCTTCAAACATTTTATGAGCTCTGACATTAAAAACAAAATGTGTTTTGTTTGCTCCAAAAAAAGTAATGGATAGAAGTTACAAAGGCAAATGCAGATGTGATTAAAGTGAGGGGGAGGGGGTGTTCTAACAATCAGTTATCCAAAAATGGAATGAATTAAACTGGGCATATTTCCCCCTGCCTGGGTAGGCAGCTAGGTGACTCAGCAGATAGAGTGCTGGGCCCTTAGTCAGGAACACCTCAGTTCACATTCAACCTTAGATACTACTACCAAGCTGTGTGACTCTGGAAAGTCACTTCACCTCTGTTTGCCTCAGTTTCTTCACCTATGAAATGGGGGCAATAATAGCACCTACCTTCCAGGGTTGTTTTGAGAATCAAATTAATATTTATAAAGCACTTAGCACAGTGCCTGGTACACAGTAGGCATTTAATAAATGCTTATTCCATCAGCATCAAAAGAGATTTTCAAGTAAAATCTGAATAAGTACTTATTAGAATGTTATAGAGAATATCTTTTTTTTTTCCACAGTGAAGTTGGATTAGATGGTCTCAATAAATCCCTTGTAATTCTGAAATTTGGTTATCCTGTTGTCATCTGGAACATGACAAAAAAATGTTCATTTGCTTCTAGAATCTCCTCAAGCTACTACTAGTACTACTTTTTTCCCACTACATCTCTTTCTCTGTCTCTGTCTGTCTCTGTCTGTCTGTCTCTCTCTCCCCTGGGTCTCCCTATCCCACCCAGGATGGAAATGATTATCATGAAAACTTTATCCTGCTATGTTTTTAACCTAGGTGATTTTGTGCTTCTTAGGCAAATTGGCCCCCTCTCCCTACTCCCACAACACCTTGAGCCTGATCTAGTGTAGACACCTAATCAGCCATACTGCTGCTCAGAACACCTGAGCTCTAGGGATCCACCACCTCAGTCTCTGGGAAAGAAGGGATCACAAGTAAGTGCCCCCTCCCTTCTATTTTACAACAATTCTCCTAAAAGCAGAAATAAGCCATCAATATTGATTTCCTCCACTTTTCCTCCAACTCATTTCTGAAGTGTGCCAAATTGGCTTCCAAATCCTCAACACTCAGCAGAAATGGTTCTCTTGAAGCTTACCAATGATAGCTTAATTGTTCATTCTGAATACCTTTTCTAAGTCTATTCTTTTCACTAATCTCCAAAATTTATATACTGTTAATCTCCAGGTTATTTTCTCCTCCCTGTATTTTCAAAACATTAATCTACATTGGTTCTCATAATACTTGTCTGGTCATACCCTCTAGGCATGAATACCGCCTAAGACTCTGTCCAATTTCTTTCTACATTTTTTTATTTATCCCATTAACCCTTGTGTGTTCAATTATTATCTTAGTGCAGAAGACTCTAAGATGTTAACCTCTCTTTTGGGCTTCAGGGCTCCATCATGTCCTGCTATTGAACAATTCTAAATGGATATTGTTTGTCCTTTGTTCTTGAGGAGGACCACGGTATCATGGAGGTGATGCCATGACATGCAAGTGAATTGGATTTAAGTGAGAGAGGGTTGTGCAAAGTCATCAGCCTTACTTTCTCCTCTGGGTCCAGTGGTGAGATATAGATCAGGATGACTGGAGATGGTCCTGGATGCAGTGGGATACCTTGGTCTTTTTGAACTAAGGTCTTTACCAGGTCTCAGTTTGACTGAGGCAATGCCCACTCAGCAATTAAGGCTACCCAAGAAATGAGTCAGGGAATGTTTTCTTTACCTAGTTTAAAAAAAAATCATTCTGGGAGGGGAAACCCTCAGAGTTTTTTGGCATTCACTCTGAGCTGATCAGGGCCCAAACAATGACCAAGTGGAATTTGGACTGAGACTTATTGTTGGCCAATCAACGAGAGCCAGAGTGATCTGGGTTTAGGGCATGGTCCTTAAGAAAAAAAAAAGTTTTCAATAGGTCAAAATTCACATCACCTCCCTGATGCCATGATCCTCTTCAAGAATGAAAGACAAACAACAAACAACAAATGGATGATACTGAATGTCCTGAATCAAACCAGGGTGGTGGAGAGTGGAGAGAGGGAGAGAAAGGGATGTTGTACAGGTGGAAGTGGTAAGCTATGAAAAGTGATTAGATACATGGAGTGAGGGAGAGGTTATGAATGACTTGAAGTTGAAAAGGAGCTTGGATTCATCAATTTCCATCCCCTGCTGTACCAATTTCCTGCTTGATGTTCAGTCTCAGGAGAGTGGAGGAAAGGTAAAGCGGGCCCTTCCATCTGAGTGCACATATCCCATGTTCACCCTATCTTCCCCAAACCCTCACTTTATCCTTCCATCCCCACTATCTTACTATATCTCTTCTGTCCTTTGTGACTAAATTCCTTGAGAAGTTTCTCTACAAGAGATGCCCCCACTTCTCCTCTCACTTCTTAACTTCCTACAATTTAGCTTTTCACCTCATCATTCAAACAAAACTTTTCTCTCTAGAGTTACCAATGATCTCCTAATTGAACTCCAATGACCAATCCTCTTTCTTTTTGACCTCTCTGCAATCTTTGAAACTTGCTCACTTTCTTCTCCCTGACACTGTTTTCTCTGTAGGTTTTTGGGATACGACTCTGTTGGGTCTTCTACCTTAGCTTTCTTGGATCCTCATGCAGGTCATTCCTGTTAATTGTGGATGTCCCACAGGGCTCTGTCTTGGGCTCTCTTCTCATCTCCTTCTATACTATTTTACTTGGTGATCTCATCAGCTCCTATGGATATAATTATCCCATCGAAGTTATAGATGATTCTCAAATTTACCTATCTAGCCCTAAACTCTGATGATCTCCAGTTTCACATCTCCAAATATCAGTAGACATTTTAAACTCAACACTGAACTAACTTTTTTTCCCCTACCAGTGGTTGGGAACCTACAGCCTCAAGGCCACTTCCTTGTTCTCTGAAGTTTGGATTCAACCAATGGGCTACACTTGATAACCTAGAGGGCCATATGTGGCCTTGGGCAAATTATTTAACCTGTACCTTTTTCAGTTTCTTCAATGATAAAATGAGGGCAATATTGGGACCTACCTTTCAAGACTGTTGTGAGGATCAAATGAGATGATATTTATAAAGCACTCAACACAGTGCCAGGCACATAGTAGGCACTATATAAATGTTAGCTATTGCTATTACTATCATTATCATTATAATTATTACTAACCTCATTATATCCATTAAACTCATGTATACCGAAATATTTAGAGCAGCTCTTTGTAGTAGCAAAAATTTAGAAGACTGAAAAATGTTCCCATTGAGAAATGACTAAACAAACAATGGTACATGAATATAATACAATATTAATTACATAAAAGAAATTATGAATATGAAGAATCCAAAGAAGTGTGGAAGGAAATTATTCAAAGTGAAATAAGCAGAATGAGGAAAACTATACACACACACACACAGTGTGTGTGTTTGTATAGTGACTATAACAAGGCAATTAGAAAGAGCAACCAAAAAAAGCCCCGAATCTGTAATTATAAAGATCAAACTTGGCTCCAAAGAAGAGAGAAGAATATAGCTCCCTCCATTTTTTTTCAGAGGTGGGGCATTACGGGCATTGAAAATTACACATATTCTCAGTTTCTGCTGATGTGTTGTTTTATTTTTGTTGAACTGTTTTTTTCCCTTCCCTTGTTTTTAATCTTTATTTCAAGGGATGAATTTCTGGGAAAGAATGTATAAAGAAATATAGGTCATCTAAAACCAAAAGATAAGAGGCTGATCAGTAGAAGAGATTAGGTATATAATATATAAAAGAAAACAGTATAAAGGTGTTTTCACAAACCCTAAGACCCCAGTTACTCAGGTATGAACTACTGTTTGACAAAACTCCTGGGGAAACTGAACAACAGTCTGTCAAAAATTATATTTAGAACAACATTGCACACAAAATAACAAGATAAGCTCCAAATACATGTATGACTTAGATATAAAAGATTATATCATAAACAATTAGAGAGGCAAAGAAGAAATGACCTTTCAGATCTATGGATAATGGAAGAGCTCATGATTAAGCAAGGAATAAAGATGATCACACAAGACAGACAATTGTGATTACATGAAATTAAATTTTGTACAAAAATCTAATATAGTTACAAGTAGAAGAGGAATGGATGAATGGAGGAACAAATTTCACAAGTTTTTCTTTTGTTTATCACAAAGATATGTGATACACATATCCACAGTCTTTAAGAAACTGATTCAGTTTATCCACATTATAAGAAAGTGATTCAGATTTACAAAACACAGAGCTATTTCCTAATAGATAATAAAAAAAGATATGAACAAGTTGTTTTCAAAGGAAGAAATCCACTCGAATAACAACCATATTTTAAAAAAAATCAAAATCACTGCTATTTAGAGAAATGCAAATTAAAGCAACTGTGGGGTTCTACCTTGTATCTATCAGAGCAACAAAAATTATAAGAGAAGAATATAACATGTGTTTGAAGGGCTCTGGGAAAACAGGTACATTAGTACATTGTTCTAGAGCTATAAATTGTCGGTCCAGGTGAAATGTAAAGCAATTTGGAATTATGTCTCAAAATTATTAAACTGTACATACACTTTCACCCCTATTAGACAAAGAAGACAAAGAAGGAGGAAAAGGACCTATATGAGCAAATATATGTATAGCAGTTCTTTTTGTAGTAGACCAAAACTTATGAACTAACATTCCTCCTACAGGGGAATGGTTAAAAAATTGTTGATGTAATGAAATATTATTGTGCTATAAGAAATTAGAAAATGGACCGTTTTTGAATAAAACTGGGAAGACTCTTATGAACATATGCATGGCAAAATGAAAACTAGAATCATTTAAGCAATGACATTATAGAAATTTTTTTAAATTTTAGATGTCCAATCAATGCAATGATAAACATAAGTCTAGAAGACTTATGATGGATCACACTACTCACCTCTTCACAGAAAAGTGATTAATTTAAAATGCAGAAAGAGACATATACTTTCTGGGCTTAACCAATATGACAATTTGCTTTTCTGGACTACACATATTAATTATGAGGGAATTATATCTCATTATTGTTGTTTTTTTGATTTAGTAAGTGGGGAGAGGTTGTGGGAGGGACAGATTATAAAGTGCATATAACATAATTAAATAAATGTATTTTAAAATAAAATGAATAAGCAATACCATCTTTTGTTATGCAGGACAACTCCCTGCCAGGGGATATAGAAAAACATATAGGGAACAATCTGCGTGGTGGAGATAGAAATAGAGGAAAATAATAAAAATATAAAGTTCCCAAATATATAAATAAAAATTTTAATAAAATAAAAAAATGCTGTCTATACTTATCCCTCCATTTTTCAGTGATTTCCTCACTGGCTTTATGTATAGTTTGAGTTATCTTGCCTGTTTATATACTGTTCTTCCAAAAGAATGTAATTTCCTTGAGAGTAAATACTATCTTTTATTTTGTCTTTGTATCCCAAGTACTTCTAACAAAGTTCCTGGTACATAGTAAGTACTTAGCAAATACTAAAGACAAGGTAAAGGTTTTTGGTTTTGTTGTTTTTTAACCTGTGAAAAAGGCAAGTGGATGATCAAAGAAGAGTGAATGGAATGACCATTATGGATGAAGACGGTGCTGTTAACTACCCATTTGTGTTTTGTTTCTTTTTTCTCTTCCAAAGAAAATGATCATTTGACTAAAGACAAAAAAAGAGTTGTAACAGGTAACGGGAACATAAAATAAGTAATAAGATGATAACTATGTAGCTACCCTTAAGGAACTCAAGCCTTCAGGTTCAAGTACCCCCACTCTACAAAACAAAAATAATAAGCATGTATGATAACTGGGCCATTGTGGGTGATCTTTGAAGGATTTTGGAAAATAGCACAGCTGCTCTTAGATTGACCCAGGGCAAATGTTATCCTGAGTTTCAAAAAAAGGAAATAGGTGGAGTCTGGAAATGATAGGCCAGTGAATATGACTTCTATTCCTGGAAAAATTCTATGCCACTATTAAAAGGATACTTTGTTATCATTTTAAAATGGGAGTAGTGATCACTGAAAGCCAGTATATGTTCAACAAGAATAGAGCATGCCAGACTAACCTCATTGCATTTCATGATATAACTACACGGGTAAATCAATGAAATCCTATAGAAGTGGAATGTTTCAATATTAGAAAAAAAAATTTAAAAATTTCTCCTATCATTTTTGTAGAAAAGATGGAGTCATGGAATAGTCTTTATAGACAGATTTTGGTCTGAATTAAGTCTTAAAAATAAAAAAGCACTTATAAAGTGGCTTTAGTCTGTACCCTGATCACCTAAGACAGAGGTATCCATGCAGGAGATGCCAGGGTCTCAGTTTCAGGAGAAGACATTCTGTATTGGCTTGCTACATGGTTGGGAGCAACCTTTTTCCATTGATTGAGGCCAGATGTTCTCTTTCTGGCAACATTCAGGTGTAAAGACTCATTCATTCACAGAATGAGCTCCATGCAGTAATCTAGGTAGGGAAATGCCACCTTCCCCTTGGGTTTTGTGGCTCCCATAAACAAACTTAAGATTTTGGTCTGTTTCATTTATCCTTTTCCATTCTAGATACAGGAAGTGCAGTTTCAGATATGGACCTTAAGCCATGGGGACCTTGGAGCCTCGGATTCCAGGTTGGATGTAGCCTACTTAGTAGGGAAACTTTGAAAACCCAGGGTGCTAGGAGGTAAGTACAGGGGAATTTTGGATTTGCAACTTTGGTGGGATGAATCCTATGCAGGAACTGAGCTAAAATGTAAAACTAATCCTCTTTTGCTTTCCAGGGACTTTGTAAAAACTCATCTGATAGCTAAGTAGTTAATTGGATACCTGGACCCTTAAAATGTGTGTATAGAGGTGGGTAGGAACAATTCAGTTGATGAGGGCTTGAGACAATTGAAAAAGAAGAGAGGCCCAATCCAACCTCCTTGAGGATCTAGAGAACCCTGAGGAAGGGGTAAAAATGTTAACATGTCTGGCCTTCAGGCTGAGGGGGAATTGTTACATATTCATCTGTGAGTCAATGTTAACTGAGACTAAGATTTCAAGAAGATTGCCCCAAGGTTTTTTTCTTTCACTTTGTCTTGTTGTTTAATATGCTTAGAAATAATTTAGATCAGGGCTTCTTAAACTTTTTCCACTTGAGATCCTTTTTCATCTGAGAAATTTTTATGTGACCCTGGGTGTATATGTATATAAAATAGGCATGCAAATCAAACATTTATAGATAACAAATCAAAAAGAAATTTACTTTAAAAAAATTACTTGATATATATATATATATATATATATATAATTTTACCATTTATTAAAGACAAAAGTAAATTTGTATACTAATGAGATAGATGTGCTTGCTAATTATTACATAAAGAATTAAATCTTGGTGGAATATTTGATACTGCAGGACATAGAGCATCTTCAACATTTTTCAGAGATGATCAGTATTTTGATATTTTAATCATTAATGCTGAGAATGCTGCTTCACATAAATATGTAGTAGAATACAGCAGAAGTAAGTTTAGGGTCATTCCAGAAATTGTTGGAAAATCTGTCCTAATCCCAAGCCAAAACTCATTTAATGATTTTGTGATTTCTGATATGAGGATTATGATATATGATATGATTAATGATATAATGATTTAATATACAGTAAAAACACTGAAATTCATAGCATACAACAGTCTCAAATTTGAGTCGAGTTGTTTCTGGCAGTATTCCTTGAAACTGCATGGTGTGATGGAATGCGCAGTGCAGAGTGCATGTGTTGTATGTTCAGAACCAAGGCTCTAGTGAAGTTACACGATGTAAAATGGGCAAGTGCTGCCAGAAACACCTCCGATTCATTACATGTCTGATTTTCAATTAATTTTTGGACACTGTATGTTCAAAAACCTTTTACTGTTTCCAAAATTTTTGTGACCAACACATTCAGTTACATGACCCCATATGGGGTCACAACCCACAATTTAAAAAGCACTGAAGGAGTAGTAAGTGGAGAAAGTTTAGGAAGCCCTGCCCTAGATATATTTCAAGGGCATTTCCAATTCTTAATTATGATTCTATGTTTCAAGACCAGCATGTCAAACATTTTATACCTCTCTAATCAGTTCTCTAATCAATCACTACAGTTGCTACTTTAAACTTTTTTATACTCTCTCAAGTCTCCCAAAATATCCCCTTTTCCTACTCTCTCTGTTGGGAAATTCTGACATAATTTGCCAAATAAAATTTATATGATTTACCAAAAGTTACCTGTTTTCCCCTCTTTATCTCATATCACGCAGCTGTCTCCCCTTCCTACTTTCTCATTCTTGTCTTGAATAAAGAGATAGCTCTTTTTGCTAGGGCAGTTACCTCTGTATGTACTTTTAATCCCATGCTGCCTGTTGGCCCATGATCATCCCACATCATCCTCTTCCCATTCACAACTCCCTCCTTGCTTCCTACATACTCATTTGTTCCCCATCTTTAAAAAATAAAACTTACTTCAGTCAATCATTGATTCTTAACTGTCTCCCTGTATCAATCACTCCTTCCACATTTAGCTAAATTACTTGGGAAGGCAATCTACATTAGGTATCTATACTTCCTCTCTTTTCAGTTTCTTCTAAATGTTCTGCAATCTGGTTTCCAACCTCAATATTTAACTGACTCTGCCCTCTCTGCAATTACCAATAATCTCTCAGTTTCCAAATTAAATAAACTTTTCTTGGTCTTCATCCAATTTGACTTCTTTTTATTCTTTTCAGCTTTTCATGCCATTACCCTTTCTTTCTGCATACTTTCTCTTCTCCATATTTTCATAATAAAACTGTTTCCTGGTTTCTTTATCTGTTCAACCATTCCCCAGTTTCCTTTGGTGCATCTCTAAGTCATACCCAGGAAAACTGGATGTTCCCCAAGACTTTATCTGTTTCCCCTTGCCTTTATATTATATCCTACATCGTGATATTATCACCTTGCCGATGACAACTATATTAATATATCCAGCTCCAATTTCTCTCCTGAGTTCTAACATTGACTCACCAAAGTGCTTTTTGAACATAATGAATTGGATACCTCATTGGCATCTAAATGTCAACACATTAAAAATGGAATTCCTAAGGGCGGTTAGGTGGCACAGTGAATAGAGCACTGGCCCTGTAGTCAGGAGGATCTGAGTTTAAATCCGGACTCAGACACTTGACACAATTACTAGCCATGTGACTTTGGGCAAGTCACTTAACCCCAATTGCCCTCCAAAAAAAAATGGAATACCGTGCCTTTCCCTTCTGAATTTTCCTGCTATTCTTAAGGGTGCCACAATCCTCCTGGTCACCCAGACTTAAATAATTCGGTATTATCTTTGACCTTTCACTGGCATTCAACCCACATATCCAATATGTTATGAAATCATATTGTTTCTAACTTCACAATACCTGTCAAATACTTTGCTATCTCTTTATTCTCAAAACCACCATCCTGGTGCAAACCCTCATCACTTGACCCATAGTATATTGCCTTCTAATTGATCTCCCTGACTCAATTTTCTCCCCATTTAATATCCATTCTTTACTCTTCTGCCAGTGACCTAAGGCTTACGTATGATCATGTCTTTTCCTGTTTTATAATCTCTAGTGGTTCCCTGTTACATTGAGGGTCAAATATCAAATCATTGATTTGGCATATAAAGTCCCTCATAAGCTATATTTTCCTACTTTTCATTATTGAAATTTACTGTCCTACACATTCTATGATCCAGCTAATATATCCCACTTCCTGTTCTTCATATGTAATGCTTTATCCTCCAACTCCATGTCTTCATCGTGGCTGTCTCCCATACCTAAGATGTCCTTTCTCCTCCTATCCATCTCTTAGTTTTCCTGTCTTCCTTCAAAACTCAGCTCAAATCCCATCTATTCCAGGAGGACTTTTCAGACCCCTATTCTATCACTGCTGCCTTGTCTCTGAGATTTCTTTCCATTTTGTATGTATACTCAATGTAGTTCATCTCACCATTAGAATATGAGCCTTTTGAGAGTAGGGACCATGTTTTTGCCTCTCATTGCCTCAGCTCAGTAGTTATCAAATAATAAGGGCTTAATTAATATACTTCCTGACTATGTGGATGATTCTAGAAATAATAGGGAACCACAGGAATAGGAGGCTGGCATGGCAAGACTTGCACTTTAGTAAATGCATTTTGCCAGCTATGTAGAGGATCGATGAGAGAGGGGAGATGGGGAGACAACATCAGGAGGCTATTGAAATAATCTAGGCAAGTAGTGATGAGATTATAAACTAGGATGGTGACCATTTGAGTTACTCAGGCATTCAGAGGTGGGTGTTAGTAGGATTTAGCTCAGCTAGACAAAAATATTTCTGCCATGGCAAATTATTTTTTCCACATAAAAACTTTCTGGATTTGTTGTCACAGTACATGACTGGAATAAACCAAGTATCTGTAGAGTAACCCTAATTTTTCTGTACCTTCCTGGAATACTAAGTGGGAACAGCTAAGGAATGGGAAAACAACAGTGGCCTATCCTCTGGAAAGTGCTTAATGATCTGGTGTAATATGAAATTCTTTGCTTAGTTGTTTTTGTGGGGTTGGTCCATGTCCCTATTAATGAGTCACACTCTATATATGTTCTTTACTTGAATAATCTATTTGAAGGTCAACATTTGGAGGAAGGGTTTAAGAGAAGGAATGTGGGTCAAATAATACAATGTGTTTGGGCTCTAATCCCAGAGTCCCCTCTCTGGTATCCTTCTTATAGCTGGTTTTCACATAGCTGTAAAAAGCATTAAAACATCAGGATCTTTAGACCCCCTATTGAGTTTGGAGTTAATGTTCACTTCATCAACCAATCAACCAACCAACCAATGTTCACTTCACTAGTTAATGTCTATCTCCTTTAATTACAGGAGATGGGTCCTGAGAAGGCAGAATAGAAAAGGGGAGGGAGGTGTCATATATAGGTGGAGAAGGAAAAAAAACAGGACTTTTTTCTTAAATGCTAAAAAATAAGTTTTGAATCTGATCTGGATTCAGAGATTTAACTGATTCATCCTTACTAATTTACTGTTCTTGAATGGCTGTGGGATAAATGTTCTGGATTACCCAATGAAAAATGTACTGCTTTCCCACTCCTCTAGGAGAACCCTCCTGATGATTTTTTTTCCCTTTTTGATTTGTCAGCACATGAAAAAAGTGGATATTTGTTTCTTTTTTGGAATGCTGAAAAGAGAAAATGTGGGAATTTATTTTAAAATAGATTCCTTTACCCTCAAAAATCTTTTAATAGTGGTCCTATAAGGTTGTTTTATAAACACAATAAAAACACGTCAGAGAAAGTTTTGGCCCATGATGTTACCACTTCTTGGGAGGTTGTGGCATTTGGGTGCATGCCTAAAAATTTACTCGAGTGTGGCACTATCCCAGTGTACCACACACCCTGTTTTATTGCTTACATGCAACTATCTAATTGTCTGATTTACTTGAGATAAATATGTTGAAATATTTTTAAACAAGTTTATCAGGAAAGAAACAAAACAAAACAAAACAAAAACATAGATCCTTAATTCTTGTCTAATCTTTGTCAAAAGTTAACTTTGGCCTTCACTTTTCTCATCTCTAAGAAAAATAAAATGCTTTTTAGTATCTCTAAAAGTCCTGTGATTTAAAAAAAATTTCAAAGTATAAAACTGCGAAGTCCTTAAGGAGAAAGAGCGACTTTTGAAGGGGATGGACAGCTGGACTTGGCTTAAAGAAGGACTGAGTCTCACCAAAAAAGTCATCAGCAAACAGTAAGTAATCACTTACTATGTTCCAGGTGTTGTCCTAAGCCCAGGAGATAAAAGAAATTGGAAAAAAAGGAAAAAAAAAAAAAGGACAATCTGTTCTTAAGGAGTCTATGTTCTAATGGGGGATGGGGGTGAATGACGGAGTACACAAAAGGAATACAAAAAGGGAAAGGGGAGGAGAGGGAAAGTACTTTGTGAAGGGGCAAAATGAAGTCCAAAGGAGTGCAATTGGGTGGGAAATGAAGAGATAGCTGGCTGAGGAGTTCCCCTTAAAAAAGGTTCTAGGAGTTTTCAACTCTCCAATTAGTAGATGCCTATTTCCTTCTTCTACTGATAGATACTAGCTGAGTGACCTAGGGCAAGTTAATTAACTTCTCTGAGATTGAAATTATACATTCTTATATAATTTTTTATTTGTTAAAATTCAAAAAGTTTAAAACATCATTTATTAAGAATTTATGTCCATTTATTCATTTTAAAAATTTTTAGCATACAGGAAAATATATAAAAACTGCTCAAGAAACATTTATCAATTAACCTCTCAACAATAAACTAATTCAATTCCTATATATATATATATATATATATATATATATATATATTTAATTCTGTGACTTGCCTTGAGAGAATGTGAAATAATACAGCTATACTAATAATTCAAGGTTGAGAAGCAATAAATTTACACTGTTTAATTGTATCTAGGTCATTTAGGTGGTGCAGTGGATGAAGGCTCATTTTAATGAGTTCATATCTGTCCTCAGACACTTAATATGTGACCCTAAGCAAGTCACTTAACCCTATTTGCCTCAGTTTCCTCATCTGTAAAATGAGCTGGAGAAGGAAATGATAAACTACTTCAGTATCTCTGTCAAGGAAATGCTAATGAGGTCAGAGTTAGACACTACTGAAAATGACAATTGTATCTAACCTAAAGAGAATGAATCAAAGATCTCTCAAAATCCCTTTCAATAGAATCATTTTTCCCCAAGGCATTATTGCTCTTTAAGAAAAGAAGATAGGGCCAGATTATTTCCATGTTTTCTTAATAATCAGTTATCTTTATTGTCCCCCTAAACCCACATTGAGTGGCTCTCACATGAATATAGGTATTGAAAACTGGTTGTGGACAATAATATCCCCCAATGACCATTCAAATAAATGACTGATAGTGTGATTTAAAAAAAAAATTTGAATAACTATAAGTTTTGAATAATTATAATAAACTAAAAGACTTTTCAAAGTATAAAGAAGAATATGAACAATATTATATGACTGTAGTCTCTATAGTTTTTAAAAATTACCATTTGAGCATGATGAAGAAATTCAGGAGAACCATGAATATAAATCCATATTCAGGGACTACAAAAATTATTTTCTTTTTTCTCTTTCTTTTTACAACTCAATTCCCAATAGATGTTCACAGAGTGACTCTAACACATTTTCTGACTTATTTTGTCTCTAAAAATTTTAGGACAGTGGTAAGGGAGAAAAAAGTGATTCTAACTAACCAGGGCTTCATCTTTATTTGGTATGTTCTCACTCTAGTATATGCTTGCTGTCCTGTCATCCTTGATTTCCCATTTCAATACTGGCATTTGGTTTCCAATTTTACTTTGCATTCTAACTTGGTGGGGGGCAGTGCATTCCTCAGGAAACAACAAAATGAACCCTAATCCTCATCTGCCTTTTGTGCTAAAGACCTTGAGAAAAGTTTATTTGAATTGGCAGTTTGGAGCTGTTCTACTCCTTCCATCATTCATCATGTAATCACACAAAATCTTTTACCGATACATAATGAGATAGTGAATGTGGTGCTGGATAGGAGGGATTCTTTGCTTGTTATGAAGATATTCATTTGCATCTTTTCTCAAGCTTATATTTCAATACTTTCTTTCCATGTAGTTGTAGTAGACTTTCCAGTTTCCCTTATTTCCTCTTCCAAATTCTACAGCATGGTTTCATAATCTCTCTCTCTCTCTCTCTCTCTCTCTCTCTCTCTCTCTCCCTCTGGTGTGTGTATAAATCTGGTAATGCTTATGGACTCCTTCTTAGAATAATGTTTTTAAATGCATAAAATACACAAGATTACAAAAAAAGCCAATTACTTTCAAATACAGTTATCAAATATGTCTATGTATGCATGTATATGTGTATATATAAATATATGTGTGTATGTGTACATGTACACATATAATACATACATATGTTCATAGACTGCATGTTAAGAATCTTGTTCTGTGGAAAGAAGAAGCATATGAAAGTTGATAAAGTACTGGACTTGGAATTGGGAAGCTCTGAATCTGAATCCTACTTCAGACTTAGTAGCTGGGTGACCCTAAGCAAATCACTAAATGTCTTTCAGGCTTAGTTTTGTTTTTTAGTTTATTGCTTTTTTTTTCTACCACTATAAAATATTTTTGATTGATTGATATTGCACTGAATAAATAGATTGACTTAGGTAGAATTGTCATTTTTATTTTATTGGGTTGGTCTACCCATGAACAATTAATATTTTCCAGTTGTTTAGATACAACTTAGTGTGAAAAGTGTTTTGTATTTGTGTTGATAGAGTTCCTGGGTTTGTCATTGTAGGTAGACTCCTAAGTATTTTATATTGTCTATAGTTCTTTTAAATGGAATTTCTCTTTTTATTTCTTGCTGCTGGATTTGTTGGTGACTGTAAGGGTTATGGGATTTAAAGATCTCCCATGCCCCATGGACGTGCTGACATAGCAGAGCAAGAGAAAGTGAAAAGCCAAGCCAACGGTCCTGCGGTTGGCAGTTGTTGGCGGTTGCCTTTTTTTTTTTTTGGGTTAGGACCCCTGCTGAGCACTGCCAGGGGCCGGAGCTGCTGGGAGCAGGACTTTCTGCTAAGGACTCCTGCTGAGGACTGCCAGGGGCCGGAGCTGCTGGGAGCCCGCTTCCAGGGCGCTGGGTGGTTGCTGTGAGTGGGGAGAGGAGGACCTTTGCCTGAGGTAGCCTGTTCTGTTTTGAGGGCTTGAAAATGTGGGTGCTTTC
Source organism: Petaurus breviceps papuanus (assembly GCF_028583685.1). Classification (NCBI taxonomy): domain Eukaryota; kingdom Metazoa; phylum Chordata; class Mammalia; order Diprotodontia; family Petauridae; genus Petaurus; species Petaurus breviceps. The sequence continues at coordinate 55,187,940 of NW_027185798.1, read as the reverse complement.
TACTTTATCTACCTGTGCCAATATCATAACTACTCTGATGGCTTTCACTTTCTGGTTTTGGGACTCAGTCTTTTGGTATCTTAATAAATTTTCTAGTTTATTTCCCCAAATAGTAAACCTGACGTATTTTGTGATGGATAATTATATCAGCATATTTGTAATCTTTATAGGCATTGTGAATGTGGCATTGCTGATACAGTGATATGTAGGAATGCTGATGATTTATTTGGGTTTATTTTCTATCCTGTAACTATGCTAAAGTTGGTAGCATTGGTCAATTTGATTTAAAAAGTGATAGAAGAGAACCAAATTACTAGTATCAAAAAATGAATTCACCAACAACAAAGAGGAAATTAAGACAATTTTTAGGAGGTATTTTGCCCAATTATATGCCAATCAATTTGACAATCAACAAAAATATAAATTATCCAGATTACTGGAAGAAGAAATGAAATACTTAACTAACCTAATCTTAGAAAAAGAAATTGAACAAGTTATCAATCAACTTGCTAAGAAAAAATCCCCAGGCTCAGTTTTTTCATCCATAAAATAGACATAGTAACACTAAACAATATCCCAGAGTTCTCATGAAGATCAAATGAGATGTAAAGCATTTCATAAACCTTTAAAAGTTGTATAAATGGTAGCAATTATGCTAACAGGATTTCATCAGTGTGGATATCCTATCTTCCAATGCCCACCAAATTCCCTCAGTGATTTAGTAGGTAAACCTCAGAAGCTGCTATGACTGAAAAAGTCAGCTTTGGGTCATTCTTGTGAAAAGCCTCTCCTAATTTAGCTATTGTGGTCCTTGAATTTCAGGAATAAAATCTATTTCTCACCTCATCCTGAAAGCATTTTCAAGCTTATAAGGAGATATCAAAATCTATACTTCATTGGCATAGTTTTCAAGAACCTAGGGTGAGCTCCAACCCAAAATGAGTCAAGTAAAGATTTTAGTGGAGGAGTGTAATAATGGATGTGGAAGAGAGAAAACTCTTCTATGCCATGCAATTAATTCAGAAAGGAAGCAGAATGGAACCTGAGATGATTTGGAACTACAGATATGAATATTAATGAGTCAAAGTAGGGAAATACTTTTCTTTTCTAGATTGATAGCTATAATGATAAAAAGAGAGTTTGTGCAGCAATAATAAAAATGGGAATTTATAGAAAACAGAAATAATTTTCTGTGTTTTGATATATATATATGTATATATAGAATCATATATGTACATATATACACATATATACGTATATATATAATATGTGTGTATATTCCTGATTCTATATACCATGTATGTATGCTAGCAGCCTAGCCCCATTGAACCTGATGAGATTTTCAGCTAGCTGAGAGGGGCTGGAATCAACTAATATCTCCTGGAATATCACTCAAGGGCAAGTCTCTAGTCATATTCCACAGGCACAAAGAGGGGTCTGGAACATGTACAATCCAGGAGGTCAGCAATTAGACAATGTACTTGATCTGACTTCACAGGGTCCACTAAAAGGATATAGCTCACTGGCTCAAATAGTCCCAATGCTAATCAATATATATATATATATATATATATATATATATTTATATTAATATCTCATAAGTATTTTACCTTATAAGTTTGACCATTTGCATAATTTATAAGTGTTATAATCAGCTCTTGTTTTTTATGAAATAAAAGCTACTTTTTAAATTTAATAATTTTTAAAACATCAGCCAGTTATAGTTCAGTATCAGTGTACAGCTTATGGGCAGCCCAGTTGTTCCAGTGATATCCTTGTGATGTTAAGAGAAAATGGGACAGGCCCCTAGGGGATAGTAAAAACTTAATAAATGCTTGAAATAAAAAGTCTATTGTATGATGATCAAGTATGACAGACTTAGCTCTTCACAGCAATACAATGATCCAAGATAATTGCAAAAGGTTCATAATGGAAAATGCTATTCACATCCAAAGAAAGAACTATGGAGTCTGAATGCAAATCAAAGCATACTATTTTCACTTTTGTTGTTTTTTTTCTTTTTCATTTCTTTTTCCCTTTTGTTCTGATTCTTCTTTCACAACATAACTAATGCGGAGATGTTTGACATGATTGTACATATATAGTCTATATCAGATTGCTTACTGTCTTGGGGAGGGGGTAAGGAAGAAAGGGAGAGAGGAAAATTCTGAATTCAAAAATCTTACAAAAAATGAATGTTGAAAGCTGTTACATGTAATCAGGAAAAAATAAAATACTGTTAAGCAAAACAAAAATAAATGCTTATTGTCTTGTGATGGACATAAAGGAGGACATGGACAAGAATCTCGGGGGATGGGTAGGCATAGATGGGTTGTGCTTCTCATCATTGGAGGGCATACCCATGAAGATGATACCATGGATACATATGAGTGTGTTATTGTTGACCAAATTCCTTCAGGGATTATCATTATCATCATTGATAGATCATATCAGTATAACTCTTTTCCTACTATCCCATGCCAGATTTGAAAATCTTCCTTATTTGTTATCATATCTCTTCCTATATTTTCCCATTATTATATTTTGATATATCCTTGAACTCATCGATGTAAATACTTTCACCAGTAGCACAGATTACAATGCATCCAAACCTCATATATTTCAAGACAAACCATAGTGGGAGTATTTTTACAGCCCAAGATGACAAATTAGAACCACAGGCAAATGACCAGGGCAGGAACTGTGAAAGAGGGGTAGGTCTAGATCTCAGACTTTATCTTGGAACCAGATTAACAGGAAAGGAAGTCCTGGTGAGTCAATATCACAGATAAGGCTCTCAAAAGTAGATGGTCAGGATTAGGGGGCCAGAGTAGACTAGGAGTCTACATCAGGTACAAAACAAACTTAAGTCAGAAATATGGGTTGCCCTAAGTGGATTGTGGATTTAGCTGCTGGCCCAATCCAGGGAGAGAAGCATGGAATCTCCCAAAGGGGTTTTATTGAGAACTTAGCCTTTAGGCCTCTGATCAGGGTTGGGTCAAGCTTGTACCAGAAGTACAGCCTAGGGTAGCTCAGAGAATGTTGTGGACTTAGCCCCAGGCCTAGGCCAGCAGCACAGTATCTCCCAGAGGTGTCTAACACAGGACATAGCCCCTGAACTAAAAGCAGGACAGGATCAACATCCCAGGGTCTCCCAGAGTAGATCATGGAATCAGCCTAGGCCCCAGGACAGGGACAGATTAAAAGCATACCCATAGTGGTTGTAAACTTAATTCTAACCTAGAACAAGTATAGACAAGCAGCCTAGCCATGGTGAACCTCCTGAGTCTTTTAGCTAGCTGAGAGAGTCTGGAATCAACTAATATTTCCTGGAGTGTCACCCAAGGGCAAGTCTCCAGCTATATTACTGAGGCACAAAGAGTTTTGGAACATGTACAATCCAGGAGGTCAGCAATTTGACTATGCTCTTGACTTGACTACACAGGGACCACTAAAAGGATGCAGCTCACTGGCTCAAACAGTCCCAATGCTGAAGAATCGAGCATTCAATACCCAAAGAACATAGTGGCAGTACTCCAGATAAGACAGTCTAGAATCATACAAAGCCACAACAGCCGCCCTAAAAAATAGAAAGAGAGCTTGCTCCTAATACAAAGTACCTATCTGAGAAGTTAAACTGGAAGAACATGTAACCAAAACAAAACATAAAGATATGATATCAAATTTAGATGAAGAGAATAACTCCAAAACATCTACAAGTAAAGCTGGTAAGAACAATTAGAATTTCCAGAAGAAATAATACAAGAATTAATTTGTAAAAGAATTAAACATGAAGTTATACACACTGTATAAGAGGCATCACAGTGTGATGGTTAAAGAGTGGGCTTTTAGTGTTAAAAGATTCAAGTTCAGGTCCCGCCTCTGACATATACTGGTTATATGTCCCTGGGCAAGTCATTTAACCTGTAAGTTGCAGAGAAGCTTCTGATTTGAATTGGTAGAGGAAATTTTTATAAGGAGCTACACAGACCAATGAAACCACAGATTTTTTCCAAAAATAAAAACCCACTTTTAATCTTTCCATTAACTATAGTTAACATTACTGACAATTTTTATTCTTCTGAAAATGTGGTATTATGAGTCATTGATACTTAGTATCATAAAAGGGATTCTGATTATCTTATTATGTCCTGATTAGTTGCTAAGACCAGTAAAGAAAAAGAATCTCTTCACAATGTGACCATTTACTATAAGGTAAAGATAATAACTAACTGTAGTGGATATTGAAATCAATTGTTTATTAATGTGGTCTGTATTCTGAAACTTTTATTTATCCACTTAGCAGAAAGTTTGCAAATAAAAGTTGTTCATTGTTTGTGTGCAAATATATAGTCTTGGCAACTTACTGGTAAGTACTCTGAGTGAAAACATTTTAGAACAAAATTCACTGCAATTACTGAATATAACCACATATCAATTAAACTAATTCTAGATTCACCAAGTGATCGCCATATTCTATTTTGGGGGGGGGATGGTCAGAATAATGCTATATATGAAAAAGACATTCTCAGGTGAGGAAATTCAGGAACCAGAAAGAGGAAGCACATCTGAGAGAGGTATGGCATCAAAGTATATTATAAGGCAGGTGGACAAAAAGAAGAGACAGATGTGGAGTTTGTGATATAGATCACAAACCTAGAATGGGCATAGATAGAACAGGGATGGCAGACCTCAAAGTCTTTAAAAATTCCTTTACTTCGTAAAATTGGAAAACAATCTCGGTGAAGTTAGGTTTAAACTATCATGTCACAACAAATATCATATAAATGCCAAATGAGTATAAGATCTATATCTAAAAGACCATAACACTTTTAAAATGAGCAGAATGAAAGGAAGTAAATTTAGAACTAAGGCTAGTGAAAGAGTTCTTGACCGAATAAGGGAGACTATATAATATTGAAAAGGTTTTTCCCACATCAAAATCAATGCAGTTAGAATTTGAAGGGGTACAATTATGAGCTTTCCCTTATGGTCATTAGATTGTCAAAGATGAAATAAAAGGAAATTATTGCCAGAAAAGTTTTGTTGGCAGAATTAAATTGGTATAGTCATACTGGAATGTAATTTGGACTCTATCCAAAATGTTGCTAAACTGTAGATGTCCTTGGCCACAGTGGTCCTCCTAGGCACAGAGTACAAAAAGATCAGAGACAGAAGAAATCACCATATGTGTGAAAATATTTATAACTATCATTTTTTGCCATCATTGTAGGAAAGAACTGAAAACAATGTGGGTATCCAGCAAATTAGGAATGACTGAATAAACTATGGAATATGAATGTATTGGAATTGAATTGTTCCTTCAGAAATGATATAAGGGATGAATATAACTTTGGAGTACATGTATGAACTGATGATGTCAAGTGAAGTGAGCAGAATCAAGAGAACAATGTATACAGTGACTAAAATAATGTAAAATAAAATAAATCTGCATAACTTAAGAACTCTTATAAATTTAATGACCCACCATCATGATTCCAGGAGACTGATGCTGTAGCATGCTTTCTACATCTTGACAGAAAAGTGATAAAAAAAAGAGGTGCTGTATTAGCGATAAATTTTCAGATACAGTCAAGTTAGATTTTTTTTTGCTTAATTATTCACATTTGTGAAAATGGAGGGTTGGAGGCATGAGGGGAAGGGTGGAGTGGCGGTTGTAGGGTAAGAGAAATGGGGAGTAGTGATAATGATAGCTAAAATGGGGCTGGTGGGAGAGGAAAAGCATAGCTTTTGGGCTGGGCCTGATTCAGGCCAATACAATGGTCATTTAGGTTTGACATTGGAACAAAATTAGAAACATGTAGGTCATTCAACAGTTAAAAAAGGAGATTCATTTATTCATATCAGGAGAATGATATTCCATAAGAAGAGGTAAGTAACCTTAAGAATATTCTGCTTGAAAGCTCCCTTTCCTGAGTTAGCCATCATGATCCACATGAACAGACTGAGCCTTCAGCTCCAAACCAACCAATCCTTGAGGTTGGTCTCAATATATTTTTGGAATAAAAAACTAACCTAACTTGCATGAGGGTGGAGATGATGGGATGCAGAAGGAAAGGCTTAGAATATTTTTCCTATTACTTTCTACCTCTTGGTGGCAAGGTCCTTAAGATCATCTAAAGCCCGGGGCAGCATACTGACTAAGAAAACCACACATTAACATTTTCTCTATTGTATTATACTTTTATTTATTTTGTTAAATATTTTTCAGTTATATTTTAATCTAGTTCAGGAAGTACCAGGGAGTCTTACAGCAGCTAAAAGTGTGCAATCTCTATGCTAAAGGACATTACACAATTTATAATTTTAGGTTTGTTACTGGTCAACCCTTACCTCCAATATTCAATAAACCTGACATGGGCAGAAATAAAAAAGAAAAAAATAAATAAAAATAGAGCAAAACCAAAACAAATTATGCAACAACTCCCTGAAGGATCTGGGAGATTCTTAGGAAGCATTGTGTCTCAGATTTAAATGTCTGGGTCCATGAGGCAGGCATTTGATCCCAAATCTTTGCATTAGTTCACAATGAGTATCTCAGTAGCAAGAGCAGCACCAGAAGCAACAGGACCATAGTAAAGATGGTAACTATTTCTTCATAGTCACCAATCCTCTTAACAATACAAAGAGAATTGACCTATAGCACAACCCACTTAGTGTTCCCTGACCCACCAGCCAGGACATCCTTCTCCATGAAAGTCTATGGAGAGGAAATATAAAATCTTTGCCTCATGAGACATCTCTGACGTCTGCTGTTCTTCTATAGGGGCTGGTTAGGCAATTTCACCTTTCCCTTGTTACCAGGCTGTAAGCCTCTTCCCAACAATGCTATCCCTTGGTTTTCTAAGCTGTCCCTGAGAAGGAATTGTAAAATGATCACTGGGTATTTTACTGACAGCAATATGAAGGGATCGATCAATTTTACATTACACCAAGCAGTGATACAGTAAGTGAGTCTGTGTTTTGCCATTTAATAATACAATCCACATTGTCCAATTGTACAATCCAGATTGTACGTGGGACTGCTCATACCAGCAATACTCGTGCTTTTGCCAAACAATCTGCCACTGAGAACCACTCTGTTATTCATTACCACTGAGACCCATGTCTGTGCCTGCTGCCCCAACCATTGCCATTGGTGCCTACATTTCTGCCAGGGTGAGCTGTTACCCTGTTCTAGAGCAGGAACGGTTGCCACTCCTAGGGACTAAGCAACTCTGTCCTATTCTGGTACAGCATTGTAGTTAGCCTGAACACTACTGAGCTGCCACTGCCCAGGCCTACATCACTATGGCAGGTCTGATTCTTCCCCCTCTTAAAGAAGGTAGCTGTGGGTCTGGGGTGCCACTGCCCCCCTGAGCTAGGTGGGAATACTGTGGTTTCTGAAACTGTGACTCTGTTGGAGGAAGACCCCCCTCAAACAACAACAACAAACAACAACCACATTCAAAAGCAGCAAATCCAAAAATTCCTCTAGGTTACTACAGGTGCTCTATTCCACATGTGTAAGCATTAATCACTTCTAAGGGAGTTGGGGAATTGCTCTTACAGCCTAAGTTTTATTCTCTTCGCGGGTCTCTTGCACGTAGTTCCAGAAAGAGAAAATCACAATTTACACTTCCAAGGTAAGAGCAGAAACTTTTAAAAATTGAAGCAGCACTTTGATCTATTCTGAACTACCTTAAGTGGGGTACAATTGGCAAATTTGTTTATATCCCCAATGCCATAAATATCTATGGGTTCCTGGGGAAAATTTAGGATTGTGCTTTCAAGTGTCTTTCCCATTGATTCAAATCAAAGGATCAATAAAACTGTATTTTAAAATTGTAGTCAAATTCCAAATGAAAAAACAAACAACTCAGTTACTTTGGCTTGGTTGTTAGACTATATTAAAATTCTAGGGGTCTTCCATGGTTTTCATTCTCTCACTGTTGAGGTCCCTCATATGACTAAACAATGGCTGGCTAAGTGAATATCCAATTATAGGACTGGTGTCTGCTTTTTCAACTATATTGTATATGACTCCCTTAAATCTTGTAATGTCCTTTCACCAGACCTCCCCTGAGCACTTGGGTTATGAGGACCTTTAGCAAATAGAAGGCATCCAATACCAAGGCTAAGAACAATTAGTTCTAAAAAAAAGAACAATTACTTCTTCTGACTTTATCTTTTACAAATGAAGTGGAAATCACTTTCTCTATTCCAAAAGATTCAATCCCTCCAGGCTTCGCCTAAAGTAACTGAATTCTAAAGACATCCATTAGTAGAACTTGATGGAGGTTTAAATTGTCAAGTCAAAAAATCCAACATAGCCAGAGAACCTAAAATAATTTGCAACAATTATCTTCAAGTTTTTAAGGATAAAGCTTACTCACCTAGGTCTCTCCATGCTGAAAGGCCATAGACAGTTTACTCTCTAATCTCCTAAGAATGAATGGCTCTTCACAAGAAGCAATTACCATCCCTAGAAGCATCACCAAAACAACAACAAAACTCAATGGAAGTACTGTCTTCTTCACTGCTCATACACCAACAAACTCATTATATTACAACCCCACAAGACTACACTAATAGTTCTGGGCTGAGTCTAGCTCAGACCAATCTCCAAGTATTTTAGGTTCACTTGCAGGAAAAAAAAGAAACTCTTAGGTCATTCAAGTCAATAAAAGAAGATTTACGTAGACAATGCAAAATATGGAAATTCCACAAGAATAGGCATTGAGTTTACCTCAAGTTGATTTATAGCTCCCTTAGACCTGCCAAGAATATGAAAGCCCATGATATTCCTAGTAACTGCCTTGTCCCCAAATTATAAGGAAGTGACATCAATAGCCTGAATCTTTAGTCCACTGAGCCAACAAAGACATGAAGATGGTATCAATGCCTTTTAAGAAAAAAATAAACCTAACTTGGGAAGGAAGGGACAGGGTAAATGTTTCTACCATAGCTTCAAATTTCATAAAAAATATATAAAAGTGATTTTTTTTTCTACTTGGGAAAAAATTTACAAAAAATTAATAATACATAAAGTGAAAAAATTTATAAAATGCATAAAAATCAAAAGGAGATACATTTGAAAAGCAGGATCCAATTCAATTCAATCAAATCCAAGCAGGAAAGTAGAAATATATCAAAATAGCACATAACTATTCTTCATGAGTTCAATCTATCAGGTCTCTATGAACTGCATACTAATGTAAATGTGTTAAAAGAATTGGTAAAATTTTATAGTCCCTGTAACATAGCACAGTTGGATTTATTCTGTTAATCTTAATATATGCAAAACAGGTCAAATTAATTTTGCCTTCTACGTGATGCTGATTCACAGTTCTACATACAATCTCCTTTTTTCTATTTTTTATTGTCTATGGAAATGCTTATGTTTGTTGATCTGTGTCATTTTCCTAATTAGTAAAGAAAAGACAATAATTTCTTGACAATGATAATGTCTTCCTTCAAAAGATACAGAAACTAAGTGTGGAAATTGTTTTTTTTTGGAATCCGGTTCTCGCCAAAAAGGATGTAGTGGAAATAGAAATCATGAACCTTGGGGAGACCAGACCACTCTATCACAGATTTTTTGTTAGAGAAGAAGAAAATACGAATAAGGGCATAATCTAACATAAATGTTGAATTTGAATACAAAGGCTATGTAGGATACCTTTGCCTAAAATTCTATCAGAGAAGACAATTTACGAGGGATGGATTGAAAACTCTCAGGCTATAAAATTCTAATGAGGAAGAAATAGAGGAGTTGTCTAAAAGTGTTATGTAAATACACAGGGAACTCATCAATTAACTTGGATTTTTAAGAGATTTATAAAGAAAACTTAGCAAACATGATATAAAAAAGGGTGAACATGGAAATGTGGCATGGTCCTATAAAAATACTGTCATAAGTGGTAAAACTCAAAATGACCTAAAACTGCCAAGAAAAACTGGGACATAAAAATTGGTGTTATTGGGTTTTTTGTTTTGCTGTATTATGGAAGAGTATCAAAGAAGCAGCAGGATGGCTGGTGGGACTCCTATACTATTATTCTCAATTGGTTGTCCCTGCTAAGAAGATTAATGTTTAGTCTGAAAAAAAAAACCAAAACAAAAAAAAGATATTAATAAAGAGTTGAAATTCAAGCAGGACAAGTAGAAATATATCAAGATAGCACTGAACTACCATTCATGAGTTCAATCTATCTGGTCTCTATGAACTATATCCTAATGTATTAAAAGAATTGGTAAAATTTGATAGTGCCTGTAACAAAGCACTCTCTCTCTCTCTCTCTCTCTCTCTCTCTCTCTCTCTCTCTCTCTCTCTCTCTCTCTCTCTCTGTCTGTCTCTGTCTGTCTGTCTGTCTGTCTCTCCTATCTACCAACCCATGTGATTGTTGAATGATTTAGAAAGAAAGAAAAAAGTGCAACTGGAATAGAAAAAAATTTGAGTGTTTTCCTCATTTTAAAAGAGAATTTGTTTAGCTTCGCTATGTTTACATAAGATTTTTCCTTCCTTTCTGTCTGCCTCATTCCCTCCTTCCTTCCTTCCTTTCTTCCTTCCAACATTGTGAACAAGGGGAGGAGTGAGGGGAAAAAAAGTTAGTGCTTAATTATAAAAAATGTTAAGTAAAAACTACCATTTGCAAATTATGTATGCCAATGAGCTTGACTTTTATTCAGATGGCGTAAAGGGAAAGGAGCAGCTAGGTGTCAGTAGTTAGAGTGCCAAGTCTGAAGTCAGGAAGACTCATTTTCCTGAGTTCATATCTTATCTCAGATATTTAGAAGCTGTATGACCCTGGGCCAATAACTTGACCCTGTTTGCCTCAGTTTCCTCACCTGTAAAATGAGCTAGAGAAGGAAATGGCAAACTGCTGCAATATCTCTGCCAAGAAAACCCCAAATGAAGTCTCAAAGAGTCAGATGTGACTCTTTTTGAACAACAAAAGTAGAAAAAAAGATCAAAAGTCGGAGTTCTTGGGTTCAAGTCTGCCTCTGATGCTCACTGCGTGTGTGATATTACGGATCACACATAAAATGAGGTGGTTTGACTAAATGGCCTCTATGCTCCTCTCCAGAAGCTCTAAATCTCTGATCCTATAATTCCTGATTATATTCTCAAATAGAGATATCAAACACATAACCAAAGGGCCACCAGATTGAAATACAATTGGGAAATACTTAACAAAATAAATAAAAGCACAACAGACATATATAATATTTTAAAGTAAGTGAATACGCACCTACAGGAATCTTTATGTATGGATTAGTGGCCCCCCCATTTCTATTTGAGTTTGACCCCACTGTTCTAAAGTAATTAATCATTAAAGAGATGTTTTGTGAGTATCTAGAGAAGGAAGCGGTGATTACAAATCATCAATACAGCTTCAGAGCTGATGTGATTTTGCAGGAAGATGAGTTTCTGGAGACAATAATGAAGTCTAGGAGACCAGCCAGTTGAGAAATAATATTATTCTGGTCATCCAGATTCTTGAACTAGCATCACCCTCATACCTTCATTTTCACTTATTTCACATATCTAAGCAGTTGCAATATATTGCTCTTCCTATTTCCACAAAATCTCTTGCAAAATCATATCAACTTTGAAACTCACAACTCCTCAAAAGCCCCTGCCCCTGGTGCTGGTCTCTCCCTTCCTCTGATTGGAGAGGGCAGAGGGTGGACATTGGGGTTTATAAGTTAGGGTATTTTAAATGCAGACAGTGAACTGAGGAAGTATAATAAATGCAAATACCATGTCAATACCAATAAAACATTCTGAAGGAGAAATAAGAGTGAGATAGTGTCAATCATAGAATTACTGGAAGAGGTAGATTTCAGGCTAGAATTGGAGAAAATTAGGAACTTAATCTGAGATGTGGGAATGCGTAGAATGAAGCAGTTGATACCAGGAACTGAAGGACAAGAGGACATCATCAGATTTAATTAAACAGGAAAAAGATTATATGATTAGAGATTTATTATATACTATGATAGGTATATTTTATACTGGTAATAGATTTCTATTAGCAGTTAGGCATAGTGGATAGAGTATAAGGCTGGGCATCAGGATGACTTAAGTTCAATTCCCATTTCTACATCACTTCAAAAAGCATTTATTTTTGTTGTTTATTTTTTCAGTTGTGTCCAACTCTTCATGATCCATTTTGGGGTTTTCTTGGCAAAGACACTAGAGTAGTTTGCTATTTCCTTCTTCAGCTCATTTTACAGATGAGGAACTAAGGCAAACAAGGTGGAGTGACCTGCTCAGGGTCACACAGTAAGTGTCTGAGGTGGGATTCCAATTTGTGAAGATATGTCTTCTTGATTCCTAAACTAGTGCTCTAGCCACTGAACCATCTAGCGGCCTACTAAGTGCCAGGCACTGTGGTAGGTTCCAGAAATACAAAAAAAAAATTCCCTTCCCTCAAGGAGTTTCTTTTTTTTTTTCTTTGTTTGTATACAAAGGGAATGGTAGGGAGTTGGGACTAGCTGTGTGACCCTGAAAAAATCACTTTAACCTTTATTGGCTTAGGCAATTCCTTATCACCTAAATCATAGACAGGTTGTAATCTGTAACAGTGGAGGGAGTTCCCACTATTTATAAACTCACTGATTCATCACTTTCGAGAATGAATTAAGCCACTGTTTCTCAAAAAAGAAACAAACGAGAAGGCTTGGCTACTGAAGAAATGCAGCATTTTCTCCAAGGGCAGATCATGTGGTGAAGCCTTCTTTCTTAAAGGGTACTAGAGATACCCAAAAATGGAGAGCTGAGGTATTTACTAAGCAATTTCTCACTCTTTGTATTTATAGGAAGAGCATTTTGTTCTGCATTCCAAACTGCCAGATTCTATTCTCTTGCCACTGGGTTAGGTAAGATTTTCTTCTCCCCTCATTCTGAAATCCTGACTCTGGGAAAACCAATTGATGTTTCCCTTCTGTCAGTATAGCCTATTAGTGACTTGGGAGGGTGTTTTATTGCTAAGTAAACTGGCATGGTACAATGCAGAGAATTAGATCCTTCTGCTTCATACTTCCTTTTTCTTATTTTTGACTATTCAACTTTAACCTTTTTATTGGCAGTGTTTTAAAATTAACAGACCTCTGGGTGTGGCTTTTTGAAAAAGTATCTTGCATTGCTTGGATTATAAGTGACAAATGACAGAATTTGAGAGCTGGAAAGGAATTTGGTGGCCATATAGTCCTACCACTTTACCCAAAGAGGCTCAAATGTCTGTGTGTAAACTATATAAAAACATTTTTTCTCATTATTATAATTAAAAATATTCTGTAAAAATCAATCCATCATATTTACATTTAAGAATTCCCCATCCTCACCCCTAAATCACCAAATTATTGTTAAAAATAGAGCATTAATGTAGAAATTTAGTGTTTTGCATTTTAACTGATTTTTGCCTCACATTTTCACATGTGCATATACACATACATACATATTCATACATGTATGCTTACATGCAAACATAATATACATTTATATAAACAGATATCCTTATATGTATGCATACACACACACATATATATACATATATGTATGTGTATATATATATATATATATGTGCATCTGATTTTCCTTTGGTCTTTATTATTACCATAAGTGTGTCACCTAATTTGAAACAGACTTGCTGCTGTTTTCAACTATAATAGGTTTGTGGGTAAAATATATGAGATAGAAATGACTGTACAAAATGTGAAATTCTAATGCTAGACATTCCGACTAGGCCTTTGCAGACAGGAATGTGGGTTTGTCTGGACAGGAATTATAAACCTAGGAGTACTTTACGGTAATAACCACAGTATGTGCATCCTGCATTCAGAATTTTATTTTTTAATTTCTGTGCAATAGGCCATTTGAAGAAGAGTGGGGTTGGTGGCTTTTAGAATTATGAATTCAACACACCCAAGCACAGAGCTGTTTAGTGTGTGGTTGAAGACCAGGCATCAAGTCACCAGCACATCTGAGAATATGGCCACTATTTATTATCTATTTCCTAGGCTAGTCCTCAAGATGCCTGGCATAACTTTGCAGTTGGGAAGGGAATGGGAAATAAGGGAGAGTGTACATGCACAGTAATTTGTGAAATAGTAAGATTCTAAAGGTAGGATTTGCTTATGCTGAGATGAATAACAGCTTAGTTGCCCTAAGTTTGTCATTCCTGCCAGTGCTAACTCACATTCCTATCTGTGCAGGCCTACTTGGAATGTAGAATATCAGGAGCCCTGCAGGCAGAAGCAGTGGGCATTGACAGAAGACTGGCCTCCGCATGCAGTCAATATGGTAGAAATTCCAGATCACATATTGGTCTCTTTAGCTACATGAGTACATTAAATGTCAGCAGATACAGTTTGTCTTAAATAAAGACAAACTAACTTAAGAAAAGGAATTAAAGTAATGGAACCTTGGGGCTGCCGGAAAGAGAATGAAATTCCACTGGGCAAAATGCCTGGAGGTGAGGGTGAAGGGTGGAAAATGACAAGATTTTAATTCCTGTCAAAATGTAAGATGAAAAAAAAGTAACATTAAAATGATCAAAGGATAGGAATGGAAAAGAGGTCTTTAACTGCCTCCTCCTCTGCTACAGACAGTGTACAGTACTAGCTTTTAGGAAGACTAAAAATAAATAACACTGAGGGTATTTAGATGGTCATGAGGACAAACTTGACTCTGTTTAGAATGTGAAACCCCCACCCAGTGAAGGAATTTAAGACTCTTAACTAGAACACACAAGACAGCAAATATGATGGCTCAGAGTAAATTGGAAGCCAAGTGTTCTCCACTATTTTTCATGCAATCAATGGGCTTTCTTAGAGTATATCAACCTAAGGAGTGATGTGACTAACAGGAAAGACACAGCCTAACATAGCAGTCAAGGTACATGGCCAGCTAAATATCAGCTCCTTTCTCCAACACCAGAGGAGTGGCTGGGTTCCAGCTTCAACTCAGTAGACTGGTTTGAGTTAAAGGGTCTGGTTCTGTCTTTAGCTCTCTCTGGTCTCAGAGGATGGAAAGGTTTCTATGGTAATCTTGGATGTTAAGTAGACTTTAAATTAGTCTTGCAGGTTTAGTTTAATCTAGGGCTCTATGTGTCCTGCTGAAGAGAAATCAAAGCCATTACCAAGAAAAAAAACAAAACAAAACAAAATCTAGGCTACTTACACTATGTATCAGAAAAAGGCAACATTTTACATACTCAAATGAATCACCACGAACTTACAAGTCTCTTTCATTCTAGTTCAACCTGGGGTCAAGTCTCTAGAATTGGAACAGAAGGTGGCTTTAGGTAATACATTCATCAAACTATTCTGAAAGTATCCTTTTGAAAAAGTTAAGGTGGTAATAGTAATTCAGTTACTATGGCAAAGTACACTTTTGTGCTTCAGTCTCCCCAAATATAATAGAGGGGAATACTTGCTTGTATGTATTAATTTGAATTTTTAGCTTAAATACTAGACAGTGACATCATTTTGTATGTAATAATATGAAAGCTAATTATATGCTCTTGAAAATTCCAATAGATTTTTCAGTCAATAACTCAATAGTGCTTTTAGACAAACCCCTTTAATGTATCTAAGATTCTTCATCTGTAAAATAAAGAGATTGGACTAAATAGTCTCTAAGTGTTTACCTGAAATAGCTCAGCTGCAGTTCAAGAGGAATAGGGAGGTATGATTAATTTCTTTTCTCCTAATTTAAAAGGCAGGAAGCTTGAACCCTCATTATATTGATACAATTTTTTTCTTACATGTAAATATATAGTCTTTCCTGTCTTTGATGCTGTACATTTCTTAGATTCTCCATTCTTTTGATGCATCAAATGGAATTCTGCCTCATAGCATACCAGAACAAAGGTGGTGGCCAAATGAACATCCTACTCAAGGAAGCATGTGTTAATGTAGTTCAAGGGTATGGTGGTAGCAGAAACAATTGATTCCATTCTCCACTGTGGGATCTGGAACAGAGAACAGAAATGATACTGGTTACCTGGTACAGAGTACCATGGAAATCCAACCACTGGGAGTTGATGGCCTATAGAGCAGTGGATTAGGGTATAGAGTATAGTTATCCCATCTACATCATGGGGATTAGGGGCATGGCACCCCTCCCTCAGTAATCTAGAAAATCCACATGAAAAACTCTGACCCTCCCTTCCTACAAGAGAAGTCTGATTTTTTTTTCTTTTTCTTTTATGGGGTGTTTATAATACTTTATTATAAACTTTTGGTTAAGTATTTAGGTAATGTTAAGTGAAAATACCTTTTCTGTGTTATCTGCTGGCTTTCATGTGCCATCTGAGGCTTCTGCAAAACTCCCCCCAAAAACCCATTTAATTTCTTATGCTGACCCACAATATATTGAAACTGCAATGGGGAAAGTTGCAATGCAGAAGGGATAACTATATAAGGTTTAACAAGCACAGACCAAAGTAACATGTTAATGTAATAAAAATGGATGTTTTAAGTTGCTCATCTATTCTGAAATAACTCATTTTATAGATTGGTCAACCCAATCCAATTGCAAAGATCTGGGTATCTGTGTCTACTGATGAATTCTCCTTGATTACCTGTTACTGTATTAATAGAGAAAGAAATAAAACTAAGGCCATGCCATTTTGAAATAGGCCATACTACAAAAATGAGTTCTTATTGAAAGGAAATCTATCTATCTATCTATCTATCTATCTATCTATCTATCTATCTATC
>NW_027185798.1:55154864-55171196 GCF_028583685.1 Petaurus breviceps papuanus | reverse complement strand
CTATCTATCTATCTATCTATCTATCTATCTATCTATCTATCTATCTACCTATCTATCTATCATCTACCAAATTTTTTCAACACATGCATATACACAAATACACATGCTATATATGTATATGCATATATACATATTGCTATATGTATATGTACACACAATTGCACATGTTCAATATTCTTACTTGACTAGATTTGTAATTTCTTTGATATAGAGAAATCCCAGTGAGGAGATTCTCTCAACCAAATGCAGATGAGCTCTTCTGCAATTTATAATCTTACAGAGTTTCCTGGAAGCAGTAAGAGTTTTGCAGATTTGCTAGTGTCACACAATCAGTATATGTCAGTTAAGACTTGAACCCAGGTCTTGACGTGAAGGTCAGTTGTCTATCTATTTCACTGTACTGCATCTCTATATTTTCATGTGATGTATAGGAACTCATATGTCTATATATAATATACACATATAAGTATATAATATATACATATAAATATAATAAAATTTGTTTCCCATATTGTGGTTCATAATTTATCTATATATTATATACAGATATATTAGATATACTATGTATACATATATAACTACATATGACATATAGATATATTATGTACAGTATATTTGTGTTTATCCACATATGTGTTATTGTCCAGTCATTTCAGTCATGTCCAACTCTTCATGACCCTTTCTGGGGTTTTCTTGGCAAAGATACTGGAGTGATTTGCCATTTCTTTCTCCAGCTCATTTT
The DNA here is from genome assembly GCF_028583685.1 of Petaurus breviceps papuanus. Lineage (NCBI taxonomy): Eukaryota > Metazoa > Chordata > Mammalia > Diprotodontia > Petauridae > Petaurus > Petaurus breviceps. Next base: position 55,170,454 of record NW_027185798.1, on the reverse strand, counting down.
ACAAATGAGGAAACTGAGACAAACAGGGTTAAATGACTTGCCTAGGTAAGTGTTTGAGGCCAGATTTGACCTCAGGAGGATGAGACTTCCTGACTTCAGGCCCAGTACTCTATTCACTGTGCCATTTAGTTGAACCATCCATGTATGTGCTGGATAATAATTAGAGACTAAAGAGGGCTTCCAGTGCAATGCCCTTATTTTATAGATAAGGAAACAGAGACCCAGACAGGGGATAATTGACTTGAACAAAATAAAAAAGGTAATAAGAAAGTAGGGATATAGAAATCCATCTTGCCCTACAAGAAAGTAGGGGGGCAAGGGGAAAGGGAGGGATAGAGAGGGATATATGAGGGCAGACTGGGGGAAAGAGTAATCAGTAATCAGTATGCTTGCCATCTTGAGGTGGGGGGTAGGGGAGAGATGGGGAGAAAATTTGGAACTCAAAATCTTGTGGAAATGAATGCTGAAAACTAAAAAATAAATTCTGAAAAAAAATTTTAAAAACATAATTCTCAAAAAAAGAAAAAAAAGAAAGGAAAATTTCAAATGGTAAACATAATAAATTGGGTTTTTCATGACAAAAGACAACACTAATAGATAAATAGCATTCAGGATCATAGAATTAGAACTGAAAGGTAACTTAGAAGTCATCTAGTATAATATCCCTCCCACCCCATTCTACAGATAAGAAAATCAAGGCCCAGAGTGGTAGAATGATTTGCCCAAAGTCACAAAGTAGTACATGATAGAGCTAGGATTTAAGTGTAGGCCTTTGATTCTAAATTCATTGCCCTTTCTACAACACCATACTCTACCTCCCATCCTTTATTGAAAGCAGTCTTTTGCACAGTTCCATAGTTTGGAAATGTAATAGGACCACCCACATGTTTGGCTCCTTCCAGTGCTTGCTTTTCCAAACTGTGATATTGAACTCTACTGAAGCTGCTTTGCACCTGGGATTGCCTTGTGGGGAAGCTGTTGCTGCTACTTATATTGCTGCTTTGAAGACTGGGTTTAAGATGTGTCTATGGTACTGACAGGCTGATTATAGGGTCTACCCAGCTTTTATACAAACCAGATTTTGGGGGAAGAAATAGCCTATATTTAGATGAATGTGGAACCAATATGCTTTGAATCCATGAGACATAAAGTATAAACTGTTTATGAAGAACTGAAAATTAATATCACACAGAGGGCAATGAAGAGGTACATGGACAAAATAGGTACATAAAAAGCTTCATTATATAACATATAATGCTTTCTAAAACAGGAGTGAAGGAGGTGACCACAGAAGTGTATGATAGAAAAAGAAGATGGGATGGTCACATAGTGATGGCCATGGATGACAGATGGACAGTACCAACTGTTCCATGGGTGTCCTAGAGAAATGAAGGAAGGAATGTGTACTACTATGGTGAACTTATGGGAGTATATGGGCAAGAGTTCCATTGGATGGGTTGTGATTGACATTTTTGGAGGAAAGATGAAAATCAATGAAATCACAGATGCAGTTGGATATGTTCAGTATAAGGAACATTGGATCCTGATTCTGACATTGAGCAAGCTCCTCTCAGGGGCTATGTAACAATCCTTCTCTTCAGATTCTCTGAATAGTAGAGGTATAGTAATAATGCCTGAGAGACAAAATTATCTCTTTCAGTCCCTCTGGTTGATTACTGGATCTTCTGACCCATAGCACTTGCTGAGTTACTGAGAAGACTATTTCTGGCTGTATGGTAGGTTTCATAGAATCTTTTTGGCTGATAGGCAAATTCTACCATTTTTCTAGGCACCTAGATCTATAACATTGGAGTAGTGCTGAGATCTTTCTTCTCCTTTACCCTTCAGATTTTTTTAATCATTTGCCAAAACTTGTTCATTCTACTTTTAAAATATCTCTCAAGATCAAATTAATGGAAAAAGGACCTATTTGTATGAGGGCATTTACAAGAGTTCTTTTTGTGGTTGCTAAGAATAGGAAATTGAGAGGATGCCCATCAGTTGTGGAATGGCTGAACAAGTTGTGTAGAAAGATCTCAGAAAAACCTAGAAAGACTTGCATGAACTGTTACAGAGTGAAGTGAGCAGAACCAAGATAGCATTGATCATACTAACAGCAATATTGCATGATAAACAACCGTGAATGACAACAATTCTTAGCAATACAATGATAGAAGACAATCCCAAAAGATTCATGATAAAAAAATGCTATCTATCTCCAGAAGAACTGATGGGGTCTGAATATAGACTGAAGTAGACTAGTTTTCACTTTCTAGGGTGGGGGGAGAGAAGAAAAAAAGAAATTTATACAATAACTTTATTATATATTTAAAAGGAATAGCAAGTGGTACATAATAGATTTGCAGTTTCATGTGCAATCATCTTTTTTATCATACTATGTTATGGAAATTATTTTAAAATAAACTAAAAAATTTTTTAAAGAGAACTTATCCTGATCTTACCCAGTTGCCAGTATCTTCCTTCACAATTAAATACTTTGTATTTTTTTTATTTAGTATTTTCTTGCTGGGAAATATTTTAGATCTTAGAGAGGGGCAGAAAATATCTACTTTTGTTTGTGTATTCACATTACCTGACAATAAACATGCTTAATAAACAAAAGGATGCATGAATGAATGAGCTGATGGATGGGATGATGGAACTTATCCTCAGCACTCAAATCCCTCATCCTCTTATCCTATGGTCTATAATGCATGCCTTGCCAAAACCCCATCTTGGATTATTCCTCTCATCTGCTCTCTGACAGTCAATCACCCTCTTCTTTTTGATACTCTTTTCTCTCTAGCTTTTCATGACCCTTCTCTAATCTGTTTCTTTTTCTCATCTTTCCGTCCACTCTTGTTCAATCTTCTTAGTTATATCTTCATCCAAGTCAAGATCCTTCTCTTAATCTTAACCCTCACTCTTACCCCTCCCCACATAAACTATCTCTCCTTTTTCCCCTTGAGTGAAATGTGTTTCTTTACCCAACCCTTTGTTTATATTTCCCCTCCTTTAACCAGTTCAAATAAGAGTGAATTTCAAGTGCTGCCTGCTCCTTCCACCCTCTCCTCTTTGTTTGTATAGACTTGAACTTGTGAGCCCTTATTAAGAGAGATAATTTTCCCTATTTTTCCCTCCCCCCCCCCGAACTTTTTATAGCTCTTCCCTTCCCTTTGCATTCTTTTAAAAATTATCATCAAAATATAGTATAACCACTGTCAGGTCCTCTAATTAGGTTCACTTTGTGACTACTGATAATTGTAGGGTTCTGGAAGGACACCTGTATCATCTTCTCTCATCAGAATGTAAAGAGTCTTCTCTAGTTTAGTTCCTCTTGATTGTTCATTGATATTTACCTTTTATATTTCTCTTGACTCCTGTGTTTGAACTTCAAAGTACAGCTCTGGTTTTTTCTTAAGGAATGCTTGGAAGTCCTCAGTTTTCAATAAAGATTCATTTTTCCTATAGAATTATACATGATTTTGTTAACTAATTCTTAATAATTCTTAACTACACCCTTTGCCTTCTGAACTATCACATTCTAATCTCTCTAGTTCTTTCTAGTGGCAGCTGCTAAATTTTACTTGATCCTGAGTGTGGTACCTTGGTACTTGAATCTATTTTGTTTTTACTCCTTAGAGTGTTTTTATTTTGATCCTAGAGCTCCACATTTTGGCTACAATATCCCTAAAATTTTTAATTTGAGAGTTTCTTTCAGGAGGTGATTGTTAGGTTCTTTCTATTTCTACTTTTACCTCCATTTTTTATTTGGTTGGTCTTCCCTTATGACTTTTTTGGAATATGATGTATAGGCTTTTTTTTGTTAATTTTTTTTTCTTAACCTGAATCTTTTTTATCTTAATCTTAAATTTTTTTCTTAAAGATTCCTGAACTATCTTTTCTCCATGTGTTTTCCAGTGATTTTTTAAAATTTTAGACAACTTACATTTTGCCCTTTAAAAATATTCCTTGTGTTTTATGGAATCATTATTTTCATTTTGATGCATACTAATTTTCATGTATTTTGTTGTTTAGGCAAAGCTTTGTACCTCTTATACCAAACTGTTTAATTCTCCTAATTCTTATATAACTCTCATTTCTTTGTATTATCTAGAGATTTCATTTAATTTATTTAAAAAAACATTTTAAATCTAAAAATGACCAACCTTGCTTTTATGTCTACAAGAATTCTAGTTGAGAGGCAGCTAGATGGTGCAGTGAATAGAGCAACGGCCTTGGATTTAGGAGGACCTGAGTTCAAATCTGATCTCAGACACGAACACTAGCTATGTGACCTTGGGCAAGTACTAAACCCTAAATGCCCTGCCTTCCCCCACCCCTCCAAAAAGACTAAAAAAATGAAAAAGAATTCTAGTTGAACTTGTGCCTACTTTGTTTTTTTCCTTTGAGTCCTTCCCCATAGATATTTTTAGAATGAGTTTCTCCTTATGGGTTTGTGTCTTAAGCATCTGTTACCATTATAGTTTTGTTTTGTTTTTTAGTGGGATTACTTCTTGTGAATTTATTTTCATACCCTCCCAGCTTTTTCCTGATTTGGGACTATGTTAGGGCCACATTCTGTTCAGTTAATGAAAGAATGTCTTGATTGACCTTGTGACTTCTGGGGTTCCTTCTGCTGATTTCTTGGGGTATTAAGTGTTGTGTTATTCTAGGATCACAGAGACAGCTAAGGCTGGGGACCTGTAAACTTTCAGTGTTCTTATTTTACATAATTCTTTGCATGTTGCCTCCAATTCTAGTGGGAAAGATAGAAGTTACATGTATGTATGTATGCATGTATGTGTGTATATATGTATACATATGCACCATAAATAGGAACACACAAAACATAAAGCAAAAAGTTACAAAGTGGCCTTGGAGGGGAAGGCACCAGAAGTAGTGGTGATTAGGGAAGGCTTCATGCAGAAAGAGGCTCTTAAACTGAGGCTTTTGGATGAGACTAGGGATTCCAAGAGGAAGAAGTGAGGGTGGAGAGTATTTCAGGAATGGGGGACAGCCAGTACAAAGGCACAATGATAGGAGATTAATGTTGAATGTGGGGAATAGCAAAAAGACTAGAAAAACTGGATTATGGAGTCTAGGGTAGGGGGCATAGTTGCTGGGAAGGTGGGATAGGGACAGGTTTAAAAGAACTCTAAGTACCAAAGACAGGAGTTTATATTTGATTCTTAAAGTTATAGGAAGCTATTGGAATTTGTTGAGTAATGGTGATGTAGTCTTTGTCTTTTAGGAAAATCACTTTAGCCACCATGTGGATATTTTGAAATGGAGAGTATTGCACATCAATGAAATATTTCAGCTTTTAGATAACCCATAATCTCAAGTCCTTCTTTTATAATATAAAGGACTAGTCTCTATCTCTCATATTTTCCATGATCTCTCAGTCATTCTTTTTAGACCTCACATAGTACATTTTATTTCATACCTCTTTGATGCTTATATACTATGGTTATCTTTGTGTCATATTTCCATACTAGACTATCAGTGAAGACAGGGACCATATTTTATCTAATTTTGTACCTCTACTCCAGTTCTCATTCTCTGAATGAGTGAATGAAAAAACATTTGTGAAATGCTTACTATGTTCCCAGCACTGTTAATTAATTAGAAATACAAATACAAAAATTAAGACAGAAGATGGTGGAGTAGAAGCAGGTCCTCTGCACGGCTCTTGGACCTTCCCCAATTCATGTAAACGGGGACTCTAAACAAACTTTGGAGCTACACAACCTACAAAATGACACAGAGAAGCTAACCTCCCACTGAGGACAGCCGGGTAGGCCGGCTGGAATTGTCCAGTGCAGTGCTCTGGGAGCCAAGTCCAGCTCCACACTGATGTTTTAGCCCCGGGGCAGGTCTGACCAGCCGCCTGCTGGACAGACTCCAGATTACCAGCAGCTGCGGTCGTCTCCAGATTTATCAACACAGAGATGTGAAGGACAAAGTGAGAGGTCAGTGCAGTATGGATTTTGAAACCCAACTGTTGGGAGTTCCTCAGCTTTTGCCCCCAGGGAGAGGAGGCACTGAGGGCTGTGGTACAGCTGCTGCCTCCACGTGGCAGCTTCAGCTCCTGGCATGCAGAGTGTAGGGGGTTGAAGTGACCAGTCTGAGGGCTAATCGCTCTTGCTTTAACCTACTTGGATCTGGATTGCTGTCTAGGATAGAGCGTCCAGCTTGCCAGAGCATGTGGAGGGTTCAGCAAGGGCTCCCAACTAATACCTCCAGCAGCTGACAAAACCCTAGTGTTTGGGACGAAGCTCCTCTGTCTGGTAGCAGGGTCCTACTGTGGCAAAAAGCCCAAAAGTCAAGTAATTGAGTGGCAACATGCCCAGGCAAAAGGAAACAAAACAAACAGAAGAACTGAGCATTAGACTTCTATTTTGGGGACAAAAAGGATCAAAGCATGGAACAGGAGGAAGACAGTAAAGTCAGAACTCCTGCACCAAAAACATCAAAGGAAAATACGAGCTGGTTATAGGCCATACAGGACCTTAAGAAGCAAATAAGAGAAGTAGAGGAAAAATTGGGAAGAGAAATGAGAACAATGCCAGAAAATTATGAAATGAGAGTCAACAGCCTGACTGAGGAAAATAACACCTTAAAAATCAGACTAATTCAAATGGCAAAAAAGGCTCAAAAAGGCAATGAGGAGAAGAATGCCTTAAAAAGTTTAATTTGCCAAATGGAAAAAGAATCTCAAAAGCTTGCTGAAGAGAATCATTCTTTCAGAATTAGATTGGAGCAAATGGAAGCTAATGACTTTATGAGAACTCAAGATGCTGTTAAACCGATCCAAACAAATGAAAGAATGAAAGAATGTGAACTATCTCATTGGAAAAACCACTGACCTGGAAAATAGATCCAGGAGAGATAATTTTAAAATTATTGGACTACCTGAAAGCCATCATCAAAGAAAGAACCTAGAAATCATCATCCAAGAAATTCTCAAGGAAAACTGCCCTGATGTTTTAGAACCAGAGGGCAAAATAGAGGTTGAAAGAATCTACCGATCACTTCCTGAAAAAGATCCCCAAAAGAAAACTCCTAGGATATTACAGCCAGGTTCTGAAATTCCCAGATCAAGGAGAGAATAATACAAGCAACCAGGAAGAAACAATTTGAATATTGTGGAAACACAATCAGAATAACACAGTATCTGGCAGCTTCTACCCTGAGGGATCGAAGGGCTTGGAATATGATATTCTGGAGGTCAAAGGAGCTGGGATTAAAACCAAGAATCACCTACTCAGTAAAACTGGATATCATGTTTCAGGGTAAAATATGGTCATTCAGTGGAATAGAGGACTTTCAAGAATTCTTGATGAAAAAAACAGAATTGAATAGAAAATTTGACATTCAGATACAAGAAGCAAGAGAAGCATGAGATGGTAAACGGAAAAGAAACCATAAGGAAGTTATCAAAGTGGAACTAATTCCTACATGGAAAAATGATAATTGTAACTGATGAATCTTTTCTCAGTATGAAACTAGTTGAAGGGAATATATATGTCTATATTGGAGGGTATATGGGCATATGGCTACATAAGTGAATGTATGTATATATGTTTGCAGGTAGACATAGAGAACGTAGGACCAATTTAATAGGAAGGGATGATACTTAAAAGGTGAAATTAAGAGGTGAGAGAGGAATATAATGAGAGGAGATAGGGAGAGACAGAATGGGGTAAACTATCTCATATAGAAGAGGCAAGGGAAAATGGTTACAATGGAGGGGAAGAATAGGCAGGCAAAAGGGAATGGGTCAACCTTATTCTCATTGAATTTGGCTCGGGGAGGGAATGAAATACACACTAAATAGGGTATCTCACCCTACAGGAGAGTAGGGGGGAAGGGGATGAGAGGGGACATAATGGAATGGAGGGCAGGCTGGGCGGGAGGGAAGTTGGAAGCACCCACTTTTGAAAAGGGACAGGATCAATGTAGAGAATAGAACTAGTGGGAGGTGAGATAGGAGGGAGGGAAATACAGTCAGTCTTTTACAATATATCAACTATGTTAAAGTGTTGCATAAGCTACACATGTACAACCTGTACTGAAGTGCTTATTTTTCCAGTTAGAGTGGGTGACGACGGTGGAAGGGAATGAATCTGGAATTCAAAGTTTTAAAATAAAATGTATATATATATAAACTATTAATAATACTATTTTACATGTAATTGGGAAAGAAGATATACAAGCATTGGGGCATAGAGATCCACCATGACCTACTGGAAAAGTCAAAGTGGGTATGAGAGAAGATATGGGAGAAAGCAGATTGGAGGAGGGGATATACTGTGGGACTGATATTTTGGGGTGGTGGGTTGGGGAAAAATGGGGAGAAAATGTGTAACACAAAATCTGGGGGAAATGAATGATGTAAATCAGAAGTTAATAAAGCATATAAAAAATGAAAAAAAATTAAGACAGTGCTAAATGCAAATACATTACATTTTAATTGCAGTGATAATACACGTAGGGCATTCAGGTCAAGAAAAGTAGAGGGGATGGTGACTGGGACCATAAGCTTTTACCTCTTTTCCAGGAACAAAGGGAGAGTTGAATTGATCATAGTTCACAATTCCAGAAGTAGACAGGATTAAGGGGAGGGTGTGGAAAAGATTATAAATGCCTGGCAAGGATGTTGTAGACAAAATAAGGGATTGGAATGAAATGAAACACAAAGGTTAGGGATTTTCTGAAATAGTGGTCCTGGAAAGGCAGTTGTCAATGAGAACCAAACATATGTAGTTTCAAAGATGATTCAGTGATAGAGATAGCAATCCCACTAAAACTTGATAGAAAATCTTAAGATTTTTGTGGCTAAAACGTGTTTGATTTTGATAAAGCTGGTACTAAGGCTCTCTAAATTTTGCTACTTTAAGTATGATGGACAAAAGTATAGTTTTAAACTTTTTTATCTTTGTAATGACATTGAGTTTACACTTTAAAGACAGCCTTTAAGAACACAGAGTCATCTTCAGGCCATGTTGAACCATCGGAAAAGCATTATGGAGATCTTAGATTTACAGTTGGAAAGGACCTTAAAGGTTATTTAAGTCAGCTCCCTCCCTCATTTTACAGATATGGAAACTAAAGACTTGGGTTAATTGACTTGCCAAGGTCAACCAGGTAGTAATTATCAATAATCAGATTAGACCTCTGACTAAAAATACAAAAAAAGAGGCTATTGGTACTTCAGTAGAGACTCCTTTATTGAGTTGAATTGAATATTACCTTTCTACAACGCTTTTAACTTTTTGATAACAGGGTAGAAGTGCTACATGAAGAATTGAGTCATTTTATTATCTTTCCAGGTTGTGGTAAATGTACAAAATTGGTGACTGACTACAAATTTTTGTTCTTGATTTAGCCAATACTGAATAATGAATGCTGTATCTTCATCTCTACATGGTGCATATGCATACAAATACATACTTTTTCATATCCCTTAGTAGTTAGCATTCACCGGCATACAATTTTTGACCTAAGTACATATATTTTCAAATTATAGTGTTTGAAATAACCCTTCTCTCATTCTAGAGAAAATTATGTTGCTTCTACTAGCTATTTCTGAGGCCACATTTTTACTCTGTTTTAGCAGCATGAAAATAAAGCATTCTACCTTTTCTGAGCTGAAAGAATACTTTTCTGTAAAGTCATAAAGCTCCTGTATTAATAGAATCCCAAACATTCCATAGTGGTAGCTCACTATGCTGAAATGTGAGTTGAGAAAGTTCACATTGATCTAAGCTGTTTGCCTTGATTTTCTGTGAGGGATACTGAACAATGGGCCACAGTTCAATTCATGAAGCTGTGATCTAGGTAGAGAACCGCAGTGAGGTTAGTTGGCAACTTTTGGAATGTCAGTAAGACAGGGAAAAGGGTTGTTCTTGACTTAAAAAAAACTAGCTGAACAGAACTGGTGTATTGAGTTTTAAAAAATGGTCTTGGTAGCCTTCAGGCAGGAGTCAAAGGTATGGACTTATACTTACCGAAAGAGATGCAGAAATAAGCATAGAGGGAAAGGTAGGGAGGTAGAGACAGAGACAGTATAAGGACAAAAGAGAGACAGATAAAGGGACAGATAGAAATTGAACTATTTAGAATAAAAATAAAAGGTTTCATTCAGTGGCCTGTTAAGTAATTTACAAAACAGCAAAGCAGCAACTTGAAAGAGCTACTGTCTTGCCTTAAGGGTTTGGGAATAAGTGAGGGGGAGGATTTTGGGAAATGAGAGTAATGTGAAAAAAAAATACTGAAACATCAATTAAGCATTAAAAAAAATCATGCTTTTCCAGAAGTGAGGAAGTATTTGGAATCAGTGTACCTGGTTTCAGACCCTTGATCCCTTTACGACTGCCTGTGTGAGTTTCAGCGAGTTACTTCCACTCTCAGGGCCTCTGCTTCCTTATTTATAAAATAAAGGGATTGAACAAGATAAAGTGGAAGGTGCCTTTCAGTTCTAAATTTAGAATTTTGCAAGTGTCTAATAACTCTGAAATTTCCCAGTGGACAAAAAGTAAGCTTATGAATTTTTTTTAAAGTAGAAAATCCCCTAATCATGTAAGAAATTTATGTAGCATAGTGCCTACTGCAACAGTGATACTAAGCCCTAGGCCTAGAGGCAGGAAGACATGAGTTCAAGTCTAGCCTCAGACGCGTACTAGCTATGTGTTCCTGGATAAGTCACTTAACCTCTGTTTGCCTCGGTCTCCTCATCTGTAAAATGGGATCATAACATACCTCCCAGGGTTGTCATGGTAAATGAGATAATAATTGTAAAGTGCTTAGCACAGTGCCTGATGGATAGTAAGCACTATATAAATGTTTCCTGTTAAATTATCTCAGAAAGAAAATTTTAGATCTGTACATAAATGAAATAAAGGATGTATATATGTATATATATATACATATATATATGTATATATATATACATATATATATGTATATATATATATACACAAAGAGAGAGAAAGAAGAGAACAGCTAGACAATTTTAGTGTTTTTACCAGGTATTTTTGCCTTTTTTTTTGGAGGGGGCAGGGCAGGGCAATTAGGGTTAAGTGACTTGCCCAAGGTCACACGGCTAGTAAGTGTTAAGTGTCTAGGCCAGATTTGAACTCAAGTACTCCTGATTCCAGGGCTGGTGCTCTATTCACTGCACCACCTAGCCGCCACATTTACCAGGTATTTTTGAAATATTAATAGAACCAGAAGAAAGTCACCCTTGCATTGGGTATGTGCTCCTTGAAGGATTTATAGAAAGATTATAGGATTTAGAGCTGAAAGGATCTTAGTTAACTTTAGTTCAAACTTCTCTTACTGAAACTGAAAGTCAGAAAGGTGCAGTGAATTACCCAAGATCACAAAGATAGTAAACAGAGGCAGTTTGAAATAATGTGTGTTGGACCTGGAGTCAGAAAGCTCTCAGTTCAAAGCATATCCTACTGTGAGCAAGTCACTTAAATTATTTGAGTCTCAGTTTCTTTATATTTAACAGAAATACATGAAGTACCTACCTCACAATGTTATTATGGAGCTCAATTAAGATAATGTTTGTTAAGTGTTGTGAAAACTTTAAGACACTTACATAAACATCCCTTTATATTAAGAAACAGAACTGAAATTTAAACCCAGATATACTGACTCCAAAAAATCACAAAGGCTAAGAAGGTGTGATCACCAAGGTTGTTGAATGAAGTTGTTCATTTTACAGATTAGAAAACAAGTTCAAAGAGGTAAATGGATCCCAGATCCACTGAAGTATGAAAATATTGACAATGACATACATTTAAAATACAGCCAACTTCTGTCATGAACTTTATAGTTAACCTAGATATTGATCTTTCTTTACATGAGATGGAATGATGACTGTGCAGGTGAGTTTATCATGGCATTAATCAATGGTTTTCAATAGCATATACTCACATCACTGGACATTCTAACCTATTAAATTTGTCTCTGTAAAATGATCTTTTCAGAATTTAGTGCTATTTTCTTCGAAAACATTCTAAAGTTTCACATTTTTCAATTAATTTTTAGGTCTTAAGAAGTTGTAGCAGCAAGCACCCCAGCGTCCCCAGGGTGGCTGCTCACACAGGTTCTTAGATCTGCTTTGTTAAAGGAAAGCAATTCAAAATGGGTTAACAAGCTTACTTTAATCAGTCAAACATATATCGTTTACCTAGTTCAGGGGAAAGAGGTCAGCACCCTGAACTTCAAAGTATACAGGCAGAATTATCAAGACAGAAACAGATCAAGTAGACAGCTTTCCAAACTGTCCAACCATTACATCCATACCAAATCAATATCTGGGTTTCAACATCTGAGTTTTTCAAAGCCGGGGGGCTCTGGACAACGGCTTCCCAGAATCCAGATTAAATCACAAAACACTTCTCAAAGTGAGCCCCAAGAACAAAGCTACACATCAGGGCTTACATAGCCTTCTCTTGGCTCAGAGAATGTAACAACCTTTTGGACCCACTGGCCAATCAAAAAGTATCCACTGAAAAACAAGCTTCCCACCCCAGGCTCCAGGTGCACTTTAGCCTAGGGGCAGGGAAGATCTTTCAAATTTACACTCCCATTACAGAAGTTTGATACAAAAGCAGGTTTTTAAAAGAAATCATTGACACACAACTTCAGAATCCCTGGCAGTGAAGTGCCCAAACATGATTTCAGAGATACTAATGCTGAAGCATGTGAGCATCATATGCCATGCTCATCAGGGAAGGGGTGCACTATAGGTGCAGAAAGAGTCATGCATTTTCAGAAAAGAACAGTGATGATTTGTTTTGCTTGATTGAAATTAATTCATTATTAGGAAAGATTGGGATATGGAGGTCAGGGGACAGGAAAATCATACAGAAATGATAGTGATTTCAAAAATATCAATAAACATGAAATAATAAATCACTGATCTACTACTTTTCCAGAAATCTATATACATAGTGTCCCTCCGTCCTTATAGAAATTCTAACAACAATGATTATAACAATAACTAATGATAATAGCATTTATATAGTGATTTAAGTTTTGCAAGGCACTTTGCAAATATGATTTCATTTTATCCTCACAGAAACTCTGGGAAGGAGGTGTTATTATTACCCCCACTTTAAAGATTGGGAAACTGAGGCAGGAAGATTCCATGAATTGAGATGTAGTCTCAAAGATTCAAACTGTATTTGAACTCAAACCTTCCTGACATTTATTGGACTAGCCATTGTGCTCTATAGTGTGCTTCTGTATGTATACTACCTCCATATGCAGAGATGTAATACAGAACCCTTTTAAAACATACTATAGCCTCTGTTTTAAATGAACAATTTGGGGAGCCTTTCAAATTAATCTCCTATAGAGTTGTATCACATTAGAAAATGTAGCATTCTGTGTCTCCTCTGTTTTCCCTCTATCCCTTAGTCAAAATTGAGACAAGTTTCTTGATAGATCAACCATGAAAATCAAATAAGTCAAGTGAATTGTAGAGAGCAAATCTGTCCATTTCAACTCTCAGACTGATGGAATATTAGGATTTGACAGAAGCCTCAGCAAATGGTTATCAGCTTATTGAGGCAAATGAAACTCTCTTGACTACTTTGCATACTTTGCAGCTGCGTTTGAAGTTTAACAGAGTTTTGCAGGGAGATTTAAACATGTGATGTGGCCAGTTAATGTTACCTAACCCAAATGATTTTAACTGAAATCAATTAACCTTCAGGAAAACCCTAGCTCTTAAGTCTTGGCAGCTGAGATCAGGTTTTATTTAGAAAACATTGCTTTTATCTTTCCAATCTCCTATAAGATTCAGAAATCTTGGTTGGGATTTAGAAAGACCTTGGGTGGGTAACATATAATGGTAGGTGTGATTGAATGAGTCTTTTCAGGTTGTTCTCATACACTTTTGCATGGAATAAGCAGCCTAACCTGTAGTCAGGGAGACAGGGTTCCAGTACTGAGACTGAAGTATACATGCTGTGTGGAAACTGTAAAGATACTCAGTTGTTGAGTCAGTGTCACCAGAAAATTCATATTTAAGACTGAAGTTACAGATGAGTTTAATTTCCACTGGTGAAGGGAATTTCCCTGCAGAAGGAGTTCTTCACACAGATGTGGTCACAGGACAGGAGCCCAATTTCCTTACTCCTCTACTCCTCCAAATCCCATCATATATTTCTACTTGGAATGATAATTATTATACACAAATTGAGTTCATCATTGTAATAACAAATTCTCTCAGAAAGGTATTTGAAAGAGAATTTTCCCTTCATCATCAAAAACTTAGGATATCTGTGGTAAAGATAATACTGCTTATGTTCATTTTAAAGCTTAAGGAATTAAGTCCAAGAGATTCATGATTGGACTTCCAGATGCAGAAAGAATGATACTATATTTCTCTTTTTTTGTATCCTTGCCTACTTTTGCAATTTCTCTCTTTAAGGAACTTCTTTTATTTGCCATTTTCTGGGGTAGAGGTTTGGGAAGAGAGAGAGAGGCAGAGAAAGACAGACAGAGAGACAGAGAGACAGAGACAGACAGACAGAGAGACAGAGAGAGAGACAGAGAGAGAGAAGCAGATGGAAATCCCTTTTTGTTTCTAGATTTTTCCTACTTTCCCTCAGTTTTACAGACCTCTGATTTAGGTACTCTGTGTAAATTTCCCAAACCTAGCCCAGCATTTGACATATACTGGGTACTTAATAAATTTATGTTCATTGTTTGCTCAGTCAAATGTCATTGGAGAAAAAGTGCTTAATTAAGAGTCAGAGAATCACAAAAATAGGAGTTCAAAGCATGTCATGCACTTAGGAATGTGTGACAGTGGGAATATCACTTGACCTCTCTCATCTTCAATTTCCTCATCTCAAAAATGGACCTAATAAGAGCACCTATCTCAGAGAATTGTTGTAAGAATAAAATTCTTATTTGTAAATACAAGTTAAAAAACATGTACATTTCTTCATAAACCTTGAACAGCTATATAAATGCTAGTCATTTTTGTTATTATTAAGAATGTTATTTACATATGTGCATATATACATATGTGTTCTTATACAGGAGTTACATATTATATATATGCAATAAATTATTATATAGGAATTTGAAGTCAACCCAAATGAAAACTAGTGTAGTTCACCTATATCCTCAAAAAAGAATAAAATTATTCACAGGCATGTATACCCACTGTATCAGCAATGCCATATTCACAATGCCTATAGAGATTACAAATATGCTGATATAATTATCCATCACAAAATACATCAGGTTTGCCATTTGGGGAAATAAACTAGAAAATTTATTAAGATACCAAAAGACTGAGTCCCAAAACCAGAAAGTGAAAGCCATCAGAGTAGTTATGATATTGGCACAGATAGATAAAGTAGAAAGCACCCACATTTTCAAGCCTTTAAAACAGAACAGGCTACCTCAGGCAAAGGTCCTCCTCTCCCCACTCACAGCAACCACTCAGCATGCTCCCAGCAGCTCCGGCCCCTGGCAGTCCTCAGCAGGAGTCCTAACTCAAAAAAAAAAAAAGGCAACAGCCACCAACTGCCAACTGCAGGACCGTT
>NW_027185798.1:55149170-55154854 GCF_028583685.1 Petaurus breviceps papuanus | reverse complement strand
TTCTCTTGCTCTGCTATGTCAGCACGTCCATGGGGCATGGGAGATCTTTAAATCCCATAACCCTTACACCCACACAGACACACACACAAACACAAGCCTCTTATTATTTTATAACCTGCTCAGTATAAGTTGTTGATTTGGCATCCACATTATCAGTCATTCAGGGGGCTCCTACATTCCCTAAGGGTGTCTGCTAAGAAAAAGTAAGATTCTCATTATTCCTTTCTTGAGTCACTGTAGGACCAAGAAGTACCCAAGGGGTTATTTGTCTTTGGATAGGATAAGATGGATAGAACAGGAAAGGATAGGATGGAATAAGATAGGACAGGACAGCATAGAATAGGACAGGAAAGGATAGGCCTGGATATATCAATTAAGTAATTAATCATTTATTAGACACCTTCTATATTCTATACATTGTACAATGGGAAGTAAAAACAAAAAAGAAAAGAAAAAAAGGTCCCTGACGGGAGGGGGCATGTACATAGATAAGATAGTTAAATATTAAGCACTGGAGGAAAAGGGAGCACACTAACAGCTAAGGGGATCAAGAAAGGTATCATGTATAAGATGATATTTGAGCTGAGCTTTAAAGGAATGTTGGGATTCAAAGAGGAGGTGAGAAAAGAGTGCATTCTGCTAGTCATTCAGATTCATAGTACTGGTGTCATCCTCAACTCCTTATTCTTGTTTATCCCAAATATCCAATCAGTGCCATGTTTTATTGATTCCACCTCCAAAACATTTCTTACATTTATCCCCTTCTCTCCACTCACAAAGCTACCCCCTTATTCAATCTTTCACCACTTCTTGCCTGGACTATTATACTGGCTTGCTTATTAGTCTCCTTTACTCAAGTCTCTTCCAATTCCACTCCAATCTCCACACAGTAATCCAAATGATTTTTTGATAGCAAAAAGTTTACCACATCACCCCCTCATAGATACATTCATTAAAATCCAATATCTTCCTATTAATCAAAGAATCAAATATAAACTCCTATGTCTGGCATTTAAGGCTCTTCGGAAGCCATATCCTTTCTATTTTTCTACTCTTCTTACACATTATTCCCCTCAAAACACTCAATTGTCTCACCATATTGGCTAATTTTCTCTTCCTTTCACAGCATAGTTTCAGCAATACAGCTCAACTTTAACACAATGTTCAAAATCAAGAAATATGCTGGAAAAGTGAACAAGAAGGAAAAAAATAACCCAATGCTACAAAGCTACTATTGTGAGCAAATTCAAGTCAAAACAGCAACAAGAAAAGCCTCAAAGGAAAAAAAAGCCAAATGTGAATTAGACACAAACAAGATAAACAAGAATTCTTAGAAGAGCTGAAAAAAATTCAAAATCAAATAAGAAGAGTAGAGGAAAAACCAGGCAAGGAAATAGAAGCAAAGAAAGAAAATTATGGAAAGAATTAACAGATTAGTAAAAGAGGCACAAAAAGGAAGAAAATAACACCTTAAAAAGAAGAAGAAAAAATAGATGATGGGGGCCACTTGATGCCAGTATCAAGTGTGGGCAGAGATGTGAGAAAGATGAACTGGGCCAGGTGGGCAGTTCAGAATAGAACTCCGTTTATTGATAGTCTCAACAAGATTTTTCAGTTCTATAATGTCAGGCAGATGACATCAGGCAGACCTTGAAGGCTATCATCCTTGATGTTCCCATACTAGATGTATAGTATCTAAAATGTAGTAATAATCTTGTAATGAGCTAACACTTTCTGGCTAATATCCCAGAACAGGGCAGAGACCTGGATCCCAGGCTATCAGGCAAGTTATCTTATGCTGCCGCATCAGTAGGAAAATCTGGAGCTGACTCCAAGAAACTACATGAATCCTGAATCAGATGTTTTGGCTCCCTACAAATAGAAAAAGAGATAAAAAGCTCACTGAAGAAAATAATTCCTTAAAAATTAGAATTGGACAAATAGAAGCTAAAGACTCCATGAGACATCAAGAAACAATGAAAAAAGTCAAAAGAATGAAAAAAATAGAAGAAAATGTGAGATTATCTCATTGGAAAAGAACTGACATGGAAAACAGAGTGAGAAGAGATAATTTAATAATTACTGGAGTATCTGAAAGCCATGATCAAAAAAGAGACTAGGCACCCAATTTCAAGAATTTATTATATCATCTGTAAATTAGAAAAATTATTAAATTAGAAAAGTGCACCAGTGATATTTATGGATAGAGGAAAAGTTCATGATCAAACAAGAGATAGAATCACTGTAAATAAGTTAATTTTGGTTGTATGAAATTTTAAAAAGTTTTTGTACACACACACAAAATAATTCAACTCAAATTTGAAGAAAATAGGAAAATTGGAAATTTTTTATACAACATTTCTCTGAAAAAGATCTTATTTTCAAATATCTATAGAACTGAGTCAAATTTATAAAAAAAAAATAAGAGCCATTCCGCAGGTGATAAATGTTACAATGATACGAACAGTTTTCAGAAAAAGGAATCAAAGGTGTTAACAATCATATGAAAATGCTCTAAATCACTACTGTTTAGATAAATGCAATTAAAATAATTCTAAGATACTGACATCTATCAGATTAGCTAATATGGCAGAAAAGGAAAATAAAAAATGGAGGGGATATGGAGATATCTGGAAACAAATGCACTGTTGGCAGTTTTCAAATAGCCCGAGCATTCTGTAGAACATTTTGGAACTGTGCCCCAAGAACTATAAAACTGTGCATACAATTTGACATAGCAATACCCCTAACAGGATTGTATCTCACAGAGATTCTAAAAAGGGGGAAATAACTTTGTATATGTATATGCACGTATATATATGTATTGTATGTATGTGTATTGCATGTGTATGCATATGTGTATGTATATACACACATGCACACACATTTTGTAGTAGCAAAGAATTGGAAATTGAGGATATGCCCATCAACTGGGGAATGGCTGAACATGTTTTGGCATATGATTATAATGGAATACTTCTGTGCTAAAAACAAATGATGAGCAGGATGGTTGCAGAAAATTCTAGGCAGACATATATAAACTTGGGCAAAGCAAAGTGAGCAGAACCAGTAGAATACTGTATGTAGTTAACAACAACAGAAGGATGGTCAACTGTGAATGACTTAAGTACTCTGACCAATAGAAGACTATTGTCCAACACCGTTCCTAAGGTCCCAGGATGAAAAATGTTATCCTTCTCCAGAGAGAGAACTGATAAACCCTGAATGCATATTGAAGCATTTTTTAAAACTTTATTTATCTTGTTTCATTTTTGTCTGTTTTCTTTTTCAATATAGCTAATATGGAAATATTTTTGTATGACCTCACATATGTAATCAATATAAAATTTTTTACCTTCTGAAGAAGAGAGGGCAGGAGGAAGAGAAAAAAAATTGTAATTTAGAATTCTAAAAAAAATTTATGTTAGGGGCGGCCAGGTAGCACAGCGAGTAAGAGCACCAGCTCCAGTGTTGGGATGACCTGGAGATCAAATCCCGGGCTCAGACACTTAGCACCCACCCAGAAATACCTGGCTGTGTAACCTTGAGCAAGTTATTTAACCCCAATTGCTTAGGGGTGGCCAGGTGGCTCAGCGAGTAAGAGCACCGGCTCCAGTGTCAGGATGACCTGGATCAAATCCAGGCTCAGATACTCAGCACCACACCCAGAAATAACTGGCCGTGTAACCTTGAGCAAGTTACTTAACCCCATCGCTTTAAAAAATAATTAATGTTAAATATTTTCTATACAAATGGAAACTATCAAAAATAAATAAAAAGCTATTAAAAAAAAAAAGACTAAAGGGCAAGTGCTACTTTCGGTAGTAACCTTGTCTCCCTAAATGCTAGTGGCTTCACCTTTAAGGTTAACAAATCTACTTTGCATATATCTTATATATGTATATATAATTTCCCATTATAATGGAATTATAATGTAAATAAATTCCTTAAGATCAGAGACTATTTGATCTTTATTTTGGAAGCCCAGTAACTAGCACAGTGCTTGGCGCTTATTAGACATTTCATAATTCTTTTTAACAGAATGATTAATTATACAGTTATCAAAAGTTTATGTGATTCCGGTAGAATCTCCTTGAAGAAAAGGACTGTATCCCACCCACCTTTCCACCCCCTTCAGACCTCCAGCACCTAGCATGGTGATTTACACATACAGCAGTTACTAAATATATCCTTTGTGTACCAAACAGAATGGAATTCATCAAGATATTCAGAGCAGATGGACATCATTATACAATATTTCCTAAATTTAGAAACTTTTCCTTTGCCCACATTTCTAACATTCTCCCCTTGATTCTGAGCTACTCTAGCATTGCTATAGGTTTTGCAAAAGCATCATAACATAAAAAAAAGAAAATGATCAGTCCTGGGCACAGCTATCTGCTAAGTGCACACCTGGAATACTCTGATTGTTTCTAAGAACATCATTATTAGAAGTATGGAAGAAAAAAAACTGGAAGAAGTTCAGAGAAACATCACAAGGATGATTATGGGGCTCAGAGTGGTTGATTTATGAGGATAGATTAACAAGTCAAACTTGTCTCAGCAAAGCCTGTGGGGGGTAAGGCTCATAGAAAGTGGAGAAACATCTGATGATTGTAAACATGATGAAGAAAGAGAAATTATTATTCTTCAGAACAAATAAAAAAACACAATGAAATATTACACAAAATAAGTCTAAATATTAAGATCAGTAACTATGTGCTTTTTTGTTGCCATAATGAGTTCATAATTGCATACGATAATGAAAACCAAGAATGAAATAAGAAGTTTGTGTATATATACACACACATTGAAAACACACACATGTATATATACATTTATAAAGAAAGAGAGAGAGAGAAAGAATATATGTGTGTGTGCATGTTCCCAAAGTAGCTTTGCAGTGGTAGAGATGATAAATGCATTGAGAATAAACCATTCTCATTTTGAATGTTAATGTTTTGCAGATACTTTAAATTTAAAATTCTGAATGGAAAAATATCTCTTTTATCTTTATCTGATAAATGATATTTAGGATGGATGGATGGACATTACCTATGTGCTGTGTGTGTGTGTAGACATATATATGTCTTGCAGAGGGGAAAATATAAGAAAACTAAAATGAATGAATTCAAATTAAACTTTTTTGATATTATAGTAATATCATCAAAATATTTCAAAGATTCAGTTGCATAAGAATATAAGTATATATTTACATATGTGTATGTGCATGCATATGTGTGTATATATATTTATATCTATATCTTAAAATAGGAGTATAGTAAAAGATTATTCATTATAATTACCTGTGTTCTGCCTGCAATATGTATTCACCTTGATGCTCCAGAGACTTAAATTCAGTGTGTCCAAATCAGACTTCATTTCCTTTCTAGGCTACATTGCCACACTCTTTACTTTGGGTCCTTCTCTCCCCAGTGTGACTTCCTCTCTGTGAAAACCATTTTGTAAAGGACTATAACTATGCTTCACCTCACCATCATCTTACTCTCTCCAGACACCACCTTCTTCTCAGGACCCCTTGCTTTCAAGTTCCCTTTTATAGAATGTAAGGCCCTTCAGGGTAGGGACTGTCTTGTCTGCTTCTTCTTTCTTTCTTTCTTTTCTTTTCTTTTCTTTTTTCTTTCTTTCTTTCTTTCTTTCTTTCTTTCTTTCTTTCTTTCTTT
>NW_027185798.1:55094881-55149160 GCF_028583685.1 Petaurus breviceps papuanus | reverse complement strand
TTTCTTTCTTTCTTTCTTTCTTTCTTTCTTTCTTTCTTTCTTTCTTTCTTTCTTTCTTTCTTTCTTTCTTTCTTTCTTTATTCTTTCTTTTTCTTTGTTTTTTCTCTTTATTTTTCTTTCTCTTTTTCTCTCTCTTCCTTTCCCTTTCCCTTTTCTTTCTTTCTCCTTCTTTCCATTTTCTTTCTTTCTTTCATTTTCCTTTCCTTCCTTTTTCTTCCTTTTCTTTCTTATCTATTAATTTATCAATCTATACACTGTATAGATTGTGTGTATATATATATATATGTACCTATTTTACAGATTATTAAACTATGGGTCAAATGGTAGGTAGATGTTCAGAATCACATAGCTACTAAGTATCTGAAGTAGATTTGTGTTCCAGTTATTCCTGATTCTAAATCCAGTACTTAGGAAAGTAAAAATATAACAATGTGTTAGCAAGAAAGGGTAACTGCGGAGGGGGGGGGGGTTTTCTTTACATTTTAAAAATCCATTAAATTAGATGCTTAAAAATCAGTTAAACGAGTTGACTTTTTTCAACAAATTCAATATTTTTGTCAACAAAAGTAATTTAGAATCATGAAATATTAGAATTGGAGGGGACTGAGAAATTATAATATACTTAAATTAGAGTGATCTGAGAGATATGGAAACCAAGAGACTTAATCAGCCATAAGAGTGAAATCACTTGCTCAAGATCACTTGGTTGGGCCTAGAAGTCATTGATTACAATTCAATTCTGCCTTCCCATATTACTTTTCTGTCAGATGAATTCCAGGCTTCTTTTAATAATTTACATAGCACCTTAAGGTGTATGAGGCACTTTGTCATTTGTCCATCACAATGGCCTTGTGGAGTGGGTGCTACTGTTACTATTACTATGCCCATTTTATAGTTGAGAAATTTAAGATTCAAAAAGAACGTGAATACAAAGTCACAGAGCAGATGTCTGGGGTAAGATGTGAACCCAGGTTGTTCCAATTTCAAGTTCAATGCTCTAACTATTACACTATTCTGTCCCAACATATGAATGTATGTTTTTTTAAGTGTCTTGAATATACAGAGGAGTGTTTTATTAAATGTCTGTGGAATTAAAGTGATTTTTTTTATTGAAGGAGAAAAATCTATTTAATGTTAGTGGTTGCTAGGATGTTCTTCATTTTATGGAAATAGAAAAGGACTTCTAGATGTTCTGGTCTTTAAAACAGTTTTCAAAAAGACTGAATCCACAGTCAGCAATAATGTAATAAAATCTGCAGTGGGAGCAGATACCTTAGCAAGTGCTAAATTTCCTCTCCTTCCCAACAACCAGAAATAACAAGAATATATGTGATGAATTCAACACCAAAATGCTTCATACTTAATTCAAGTGAACATTGACCACATCCTGGAAATTTGAATAATCTTTCATTTTTTGTGCTAGCTTATGCTACAGTTAATGATACAATGTCATGAAGGGGAAAGACACATAGTATATACTACATTCATTTATCAAGAATTTAGTAATCCTCTCCTATGTAGAGACAATGGGTATAGAAAGATCAAAAACAGGATTCTTGCTCTCAGGGGACATGTAGTCTACTGAAAGAAGAAACTTCACACCACTTAGGTGCCTTTGGCAGTCAGTGGTATCACTCATTTCCATAATGCACTGAGGTGATATTAATGAATAAGTACTCAAAGGAATAAGAACACAAGGAGCAATTTAGGCCCAGTCATAGGCAAGAATGAGAGACTTTCCCTGCTCCAGGTGGCAGTGTGGCAGATAGGTAATGGAGGTGTACAGGGAGAGAGAGTAAGAGAGACAGAGACAAAGTATCAGAGAGAAAGAAAGAGAGAGGACATGCAAAGCATTCATTAAGTGCTTATTATGTATTAGGTGTTGAGAAACGAATACATGTGGAACAGTGGATAGAACACTGGCCCTGGAGTCAGGAGGACCTGAGTTCAAACTTGACCTCAGACACTTTACACTTTCTAGCTGTGTGACCGTGGGCAAGTTACTTAACCCCAACTGCCTGCCAATACATAAATAAATACATGTAAGCGAGACTATCCCTGTCTTTAAGGAATTTATAGCTAGAAGGGGAGAAGGGAAGCAGAACAATGTGGAGATGGAGAGAGACATGGAGTGGACAGCTTTGGGAAATGTTCAGAATTTTTCACAAACCAATTCTAGTTCATTTGATAGGCTTAAATACTGTAATAGAGACAAATCAAGAGTTCTTGACAATATTTGATCTGATCACTCAGCTCAAGGGATTTGGGGACAATGAATCAGTACATAATAGATACTTTTAACCAGTCCAGTACACAGGCTTTTTTTTTTTAATGTTGATGTTCTCTTTGATACTTTACATTGGGCAACAAGATTAATTTTCTTGTCTTCTTCAATATTACCTTTTGTGTTTCTTTTATCCAAGGATTCTATCTTAATTGAAAATTCATGGGGCAGCCAGGTGGCACAGTGAGTAAGAATGCTGGCCCCAACATCGGGAGACCCGGGATCAGTTCTGGCCTCAGATACTTGGCACCCACGCAAAATAACTGGCCGTGTAACCTTGAGCAGGTTCCTTAACCCCAATTGCTAAAAAAAAAAAAAAAATTATTGCTGTGCTGAACTTGTTTAAATATACCATCTTCTAGAGGGTCAAAATCTTCCAAATATTTTGTGGGTTTTTTTGAGGAGATTTTATATTTGATATCCCTTCAAAGTTGAGGGAAGGGAGATAAAAATGAGCTTTACAAAGAGCTTTCTTTTTGGCTATAGGAGATGGGGAGGGAGAGGGCCATTTTTGTTTTCCTGAGATCACCAGTTTGCTTGCTGTTCAAAAGTGACAAGATTAGAGTAAAGGACCTCTATTGTTTCTCTCCTAGAAGATTTCTGGATTATGATTTTTTTAAGGAAGGAGATCCCTGGGTAGATGTTTTATCTTGGGTTGTCTCTATGCTAACAATCTTCCCTGTCACTGCAAACTATAGCTATGTCCTGTCCCTCATCCTTAGTAGGACTATCCTTCCAATATTATCAAAGGTCTGACTGACAGTAGAGGACACTTAGTGACATTTTGGTTGTTTTGGTTATTGCGATTATACAACTAATTTTAAAAAATGAGATTGTGGCAAGCAGTCCTGCCATTATGTTGCCATGGAATAGATACAATAATTGCACTGCTGTGACACCTCAAAATAAAGGGTTTACACTGAAATTAAAGGTTTATTTTTCAAGACTATCACTGGTAAACCACCAAAAAAGCTCTATTTGTGTGCCAAAAGACATAGTATGTTTATTGCATATTTGCAACCATGCAATATTCAGGGGAAAAAATGCTTCAGAGATGCTAAGGATAGAGTGTGATCAGAGAACCAAGGGAGTTTAAAGAATAGGAGTTTGGCTTAAGAAGGAATTAGACTACTAGAAATTGTTTAAACAAAATGAAAAAAAAAGAAATAAAACCAGTAGAAGAATGAGAGAGAAGAGATCTCAAAAGTGGCAAGGAATGATCAATATCAAATTCTAATAGTCTATGTTGCAAAATGAAAGGATATGAGAGGAACAACATGTCATCTGAGGAAGCTAAAGAATCACGAAATGAAATATGACAAATACTGATTAAAAATGAGAAAATGACCCATTTGTGGAATGATTTTCTTCCCAGAAGATGTGACTGAAATCAAATATCAGCTAATTTGAAGCAGAGTAATGAGGCCTAGCACACATGGAGAATTATAGAAAATAAGAGTTGGAAAAATAAAGTAATTTAGAAGAATATGAGAAATTCAAACATAAGGGCATATGGAAACCTTCATTCTAGTAACTGCACATAGGAAAGGACATGCAAAAGTAATACCACAGGGCTGAGAATTTGACTGGAGGAACATTAAAAAAAGTGAGTCCTTAAAATCATTCACTGAAAACTGAGATCAAATAGTCCTACCACAACATTTTTCATTCACCCTCTGTGAATCATATAAAGAGTACTTATTGGAAAAAATAATGTCTTCAGAAAGTCTTTGGGCACTTTTAAAAATCAAAAATGTAGGTCATGGGCAGTGGTATGCTGGTTCAAGCTCAAACCAGTTTGTGAGAGTCAGTTATTAAATTTTCAGTGTGAGCACCTATATCTCAGAAATTGGCAAATGCTACAAATCAGGGCTTGATTTATTGTTTTATTGATTATCTAGGCTTAAGAAAGCAAGGGAGGGGCAGCCAGGTAGCACAGCGAGTAAGAGCACCGGCTCCAGTGTCGGGATGGCCTGGAGATCGAATCTGAGCTCAGACACTTAGCACCCACCCAGAAACACCTGGCCCTGTAACTTTGAGAAAGTTACTTAACCCCAATTGCTTAGGGGCAGCCAGATGGCTCAGCAAGTAAGAGTAGAGGTTCCAGTGTCGGGATGACCTGGGGATCAAATCCGGGCTCAGATACTTAGCACCACACCCAGAAATAACTGGCTGTGTAATCTTGAGCAAGTTACTTAATCCTGATTGCTTAAAAAAAAGAAGAAAGAAAGCAATGGAGAAAATGTTAACAATGTGGATTCAACTTAAAAGTGTTGTGTATACTTTTTTAGGGGGAGTCAGTTGTTAAACATTTACCAGCATACCCTAGTAATAGGAATAAGGAAAATGATAAAACCAACACTTAAAAATGATTTTATCAAAATATAATTAAATTATTCAACTGTACACAATAAATTTAATTTCATATCCTATGAAAAATAAGATCTGCTATCAGAGTTCAGAGAATAAACTGTTCTGTATGGCTATCAGAATTGCCATTCATTTTAGTTATGAGAAAATGAGTTTCTTTTAGAGACAAATATAGGAACACCTTTTCAGGGGGGAAGATGAGAGGTAGTGACAAACCCTCTCCAACAAAACAAAAAAAAGGAAGGTTTATCACTAAAAAATCTCAATAATACATATAATATGACAGAGAGGATTCTGGGAAGATGGCAGAATAGATCATAAAATTTCAAGGTCTCAAGATTTTCCTCTACAGATAAAAGTGCCTCAGGGTGAACATAGACCTGTGAAAACAAATAAGAGTAGGGGCAGAACAGGGGTCCTCTTGGGAAAATTAGAAATGACTTGAAGAAAAATCCCAGAATGACGTTTGGTCCCTGTGAAGAGGAAACCCCTCCAAGCTAGGATCCACTTCAACAAGACAGCAAGACCTGGGGTTAGCTGAGTTCCAAGGCTGCCTCCATCACCACAGGAACTTTTGCCCACAGGATAGTGAGGGGAGTTGGGCATTTGACCTGAGGAAAATCTAGGGAACCTCCACTGACAAGGAATGCCAAACCCAGCTGTGCTGCAGAGGGTGGCGGGAGTGAGAAGAAACCAGCACACACAGTGGCCCAGAAAGTCCCTGGCTGTGGGCATTTACAGGAGACTGGAGTTCTTGGTTTGAGTTCAAGGTCAGAGGGGAGAATTAAATAGCATTAGAGGCCAGAGGTGCCATTCCACATACCCCAGTACTAGAGGTGATAAAAACTAAATTATTGCAAAAAAAAAAAAAAGCACAGGCAAAGGAGAAAGAATTCAACTGTAGAGAGCTACTATGGAAATAGAGAAGACTGGGCTTCTCTTCAGAGGAGGACACTGAAACAAAGAAACCTTCTTCTGCCCCAAAGAGTAATATCAAATGGTCACTTGCCCAAAAAGAATTAATTGAAGACCTTCAAAAAGACTTTAAAAATCAAATGAGATTGGGGCAACTAGGTGGCAGTGAATAGAGCACCAGCCCTGGAGTCAGGAGTACCTGAGTTCAAATCCAGCCTCAGACACTTAACACAAAACTAGCCGTGTGACCTTGGGTAAGTCACTTAACCCAAATTATCCTGCCTTCCCCCCCTCCAAAAA
Source organism: Petaurus breviceps papuanus (assembly GCF_028583685.1). Classification (NCBI taxonomy): domain Eukaryota; kingdom Metazoa; phylum Chordata; class Mammalia; order Diprotodontia; family Petauridae; genus Petaurus; species Petaurus breviceps. The sequence goes on along the minus strand of NW_027185798.1, from coordinate 55,143,291 downwards.
GCAAAAATAAAAATAAAAATAAATCAAATGAGATTGAGGAAAAAATAAAAAAGAAAAATAAGAATAATACAAGAAAAACAAGAATATTATGACAAGAAAGTCAACCAATTAGAAAAGGAGATCCAGAATCATAAGATAGAAAATGACTCCTTGGAAATGAGAATTGGACAAGGGAAAGCCAGTGAAGTTATAAGAGATGAAGAAATAAAAATCCAAAACATATATAATGAAAAAAAGAAGAGAATGTGAAACACCTTATAAGAAAAACAATGGATCTAGAGAACAGGTCAAGAAGAGAAAACATAAGAATAATTGGACTACCTGAAAGTTCTGATCAAAAATAGAATCTTGATACAACAATACAAGAAATATTTAAAGAAAATTGTCCTGAAGTATTAGAACAAGAGGGGAAAGTAGAAATAGAAAAAAATACACCAATCACCATGTGAAAGAGATCCTACAAGGAAAACTCACAAGAATATTATAGTTACATTCTGAAATCCTCCAGATGAAGGACAAAAAATTAGAAGCAATAAGAAAAAAAACAATTTACATATGATGGCACCACAATTAGAAACATACAAGACCTTGCATTGGTGACACTAAAAGATCACAGTCTTGGAACACTATATATCAAAGAGCAAAAGAACTGGGCTTCTGGACAAAAATATCATACCCAGCAAAGGTGAGCATAATTCTCAATGGAAAAAAATGAACATTTGATCAACTGTCAAACTTTCAGGATTCTGTTTAAAAAACAATAACAACAACAACAAAACCCTGAGCCTAATAGAAGATTTGACATACAAGAGCCAAGAGAAATATAAGGTACATACCAAAGACCATTACAAGGGAGTAGAATGTTTACCTTTTATGCATGGAAAATGTAAAACCTATATCTAAGATTGTTACTAACAATTAGGTAGCTTATAAGAAAGATTGTGGTAGACCTGAGTATGATATGACTTTTAAAGGTAAAACTTTTCAAGAACATCTAAAAAAGTAATAATCTTATATAAATGAGGTGCAAGAGGAAGAATCAATACAGAGGAATTAGATGGGGGGGGTGCTCATTTCTAAAACCTACTAGATTTAACAGGGGAAAATACATATACATTTAGAAAAGTATAAAAGTCTTCTAAATTTAAAAAGAAATGAAATTCTAAGAGGATTCTAAGAGGATAGGGAAAGGAGAAGATAAAGGAGGGATCTTTAGAGGGGAGGGTGAGGAATAGGTTAAATGGGGGATATAGGAGAACAGTTAGATTTAGGGGAATGGGAGAATAAGGGAGGGACTGCTGGAATGGGGGTAGGTTAAGTAGTAGGAGGGCAAGGTAGCAGATAGAAGTACAGGCTATAAGAGAGATAGGAAAAAACAGATATGCACAAAAACAAAAACAAGATTAGGAGTAGAATCTCTTAGGGAAAGTATATGTTTATATATATGTATGTATGTGTATATATGTATAAGTGTATGTATGTATCAATATCTATATATAAATATATCCATGGTCAATTGTAGCCTGGAGGTGGTGAGTAGGGAAATGAAGGAGAAAAAAACAAAGTAAAAAGTGTACATCAGAGAACAAAAGAAAACCTACAAGGAAGAAAAGAAAAGATGAACAGCTTTCAACATAACACATAGTATTTAATACCCATTATTTATTGAAATAATAAATTATTGTTATATGTTCTGAATCCTCTCCTATTTTCTGCTGTGTACAGGACACATTTTTTCTTATATTTTACATTTAAGTTTATCATGTTTATTTTTCTTTTCTTATTATTTATTTAAGTTTTAGTAATTGTCTAAAACAAAAAAAAGTTCAAAAAGATGATACAGGGAAATTCAGACATAGAAAAGCAGGATAGATTTGAACTACCATGTTAAATTTAAACCAAGCTTTATGTAATAGAGATTCATGGTTTCATATAAAATCCACTTTAATGTTCTTTTATGTGCAAGTGATCATAGATATTTTTCATTAGCAATAATAAAAACAAAATTTTAAATAAATTGCCTTTAAATGTAATCTATAGATTCATAGATTTTATTGATTTGTTTGGGCCTGTGATGTCAATGTTATGGTAAACTTCCAGTGTGTAAATACTTTCTCTGTAACTTCTAGTATAATTTCACCTGCTTTGTGTTTCAAAGTGATACATGTTACTTTTGCCAGCATTTGGAGGCATCTTTGAGAAAATTTAAAAAAAAGAATTTTTTAAAAGTCATTACCATCATAAGTGGACAAAAGTCAGAGGTAGTACTCAACAAGACTTTTATAAAGGACACACTAGTGCATTGGGTCTCTCAGAGCATTCTGATGCTCACTCTTCTTGCTGACTTGTCTTCCTCAGAAGTTCCAATATCAGGAGAAGATGCAGGCAGGATTTTGTGAAAGTCCCAGGGGAACCTACATCCAAGCTTTTAGAAATAACAAGTAGCTGACTGCCTCTCAGATGTCTATTAATATTGACCTGAGAGTGTAGTGTTGGTTGCTGTACATGAAAGTGAGTGTAATTTCTATATGAATAGCAAGCCAGTATGAAGTGGAGAATGGTGACACCATCATCATCATCATCATAATGATAATAACAAGCAATTATATAATGCTAATTATGTGCCAGTCACTGTATTAAACATTTTACAATTGTCTCATTTGATCTGCACAACAATCCTGGAAGACAGGTAGCATTATTATCCCCATTTTAAAGATGAGGAAACTGAGGTCAACAGAAGTTAGGTGACCTGTCCAGCATCACAGAGCTAGCAAATGTCTGAGGCCAAAACTGAAGTTTAGATGCTAATCCAGCATCTTTTCTGAGGATATGTTGGGGAGGAAAGTGAGGCATTGGATTTTGTGGGTTATAAATTATTACTAGAATATCTTTTTACCCTAGACTTTAAGCACAAAGCCTGGGAAAGAACTAGGGAGTATATGGAAGTTGGGATAGTTGGTACTATGGGAAGATATGCAGAGCCGGCAAGTTGGTGGCTTGAGGTTAGGATAAACAGGTGGGTTTGTACATGCACAGAATTGAGTGAGAACTCAAGATTCGAGAACAAAAGCAGTTAATCCAGTATTAGCCTTGGTGTGAGTAGATAGAATAATTTCCCCATACATCTCCATACTGCTCTTCCAGAGAGAAAGTGCTTTAATAGTCTAATAGTATCTGACTTATTGAGAGATCAAGTTTTCCCCAACACCAAAACTGACAGAAAGTATTTAATAAATGCTTGTTCATAACAATTTCCATAGTTCCTCTGTGGCATGGGAGACTCATGGAAAGATACAGAAACGAGTTGTCAGAATGAAAAGGCATCAAGGGGCTATCGTGTACACTAGTGGAGGAAGTAATAATGTGATCAGAGATCCATGTAAAGTAACAAAGTACAAAGAATGTGAATATATGGCAATGGAAAGAGTACCAGGCCTGAAGTCAGGAAGACCTGAGTTGAAATTCAGCCACAGGTATTTTTTAGCTGTGTGACTTTGGGTAAATCACTTAACTCTCTTTGCCTTAGTTTCCTCATCTGTAAAATGAGCTGGAGAGGGGCGGCCAGGTAGCACAGCGAGTAAGAGCACCGGCTCCAGTTTTGAGAAGACCTGGAGATCGAATCCCGGGCTCAGACACTTAGCACCCACCCAGAAACACCTGGCTGTGTAACCTTGAGCAAGTTACTTAACCCCAATTGCTTAGGGGCGGCCAGGTGGCTCAGCGAGTAAGAGCACCGGCTCCAGTGTCGGGATGACCTGGATCAAATCCAGGCTCAGATACTCAGCACCACACCCAGAAATAATAACTGGCTGAGTAACCTTGAGCAAGTTACTTAACCCCAATTGCTTAAAAAAAATGAGCTGGAGAAGGAAATGGCAAACCATTTCAGTATCTTTCCCACGAAAACCCAAATAGGGTCAGAAAAAGTTGGATAAGACTGATCAGAACAGGAAAATTTTACTAATAAAATTACTATTACTACATATATCTGCAAATATACAGATAATGAAAGCTTAAAAAAACCAAGTAGACCCTAATGTTAAGAAAATATGTCCCAGGAGTGGCTAGGTGGTGCAGTGAATAGAGCACCAGCCCTGGAGTCAGGAGGACCTGAGTTCAAATCCAGCCTCAGACACTTGACACGATTACTAGCCGTGTGACTTTGGGCAAGTCACATAACCCCAATTGCCTTCCAAAAAAAAAAAAAAGAAAGAAAATATTTCCCAGGGAGACCTGTCGTCCAGATTTTTAATCTACACAGTTGGAATTAAGGAGGAAAGTGATCAATTTCATGTTAATTTGCCATAAAGTGTTAAATACAGGACTTATTTAGAAAACTGATTAGAGGAAACTGAAACACATCATACTTAAATCAGTTCAATTTTTCTATTGTTATTTAGTCATTAGACTGTCCCCACACAATGCAGCATTTTAAATATTACAATAGCCTATATACTAGTTTGACTATCATCTGTATCTCCAATCAAAATATATTTTCATTCTGGTTCTAGAATATGGGGCAGTTTTCCTTGATAATTTCTTGAAAGTTGATGTCTAGACTTTTTTTTTATCATGGCTTTCAGATAGTTCAATAATTTTTAAATTACCTCTCCTGGATCTGTTTTCTAGGCCAGTAGTTTTTCTAATGAAATATTGCACATTGTCTTCAATTTTTTTCATTCTTTTGGTTCTGTTTTATAATTTCTTGATTAATTAGCTTCCATTTGCTCCATTCTAATTGTTAAGGACTTATTTTTCTTCAGTGAGCTTTTGGGCCTCCTTTTCTATTTGGCCAATTCTGTTTTTTAAAGCATTCTTCTCCTCTTTGGCTTTTTGGATGTCTTTTGCCATTTGGTCTATTTTTGTCTCTATATATTTTATATAGACTTTGCCTATATATATATATTTTTTTTTTGGGGGGGGGGGAAGGAAAGGCAATTGGGGTTAAGTGACTTGCCTAAGGTCACAAAGCTAGTAAGCGTCAAATATCTGAGGCTGAATTTGAACGCAGGTTCTCCTGACTTCAGGGCTGGTGCTTTATTCACTGCACCACCTAGAGGCCCCTTAGTCTATTTTTAAGGTGTTATTTTCTTCAGTATTTTGGGGGGCGGTCTCTTTTAGCAAGCTGTTGACTTGTTATTCATGATTTTCTTGTGTCACTCTCATTTCTCTTCCCAATTTTTTCCTCTACTTCTCTTACTTGATTTTCAAAATCCTTTTTGACCTCTTCCATGGCCTGCAACCAATTCATATTTTTTTTTGGAGGCTTGGATGTAGGTGTTTTGACTTTGTTGTCTTCTGGTCAAATTTTTTTTTGGCTTTTTAATTAAATTTTATGTTTATTTTTAGTTTACATCATTCATTTCCACAAGATTTTGAGTTACAAATATCCTCCCTGTCTTTCCCCTACCCACTACCCCACAACTGTGATCCCATTGTATACCCCCTCCCCCAATTTGCTCTCTCCTATATCCCCCCCATCCCCCGTCTGTCTTTCCGGTAGGGAAAAATGGATCTCTATACCCCAGTGCCCGTATATCTTATTTCCCAGTTGCATGTAAAAATAATAATAATAATAATATCTTTTTTAAACATGTGGTTTTAAAACTTTGAATGACAGATTCTTTCCCTTCCTCCCTCATCACCCACCCTTACTGGGAAAATAAGCAATTCAATACAGGATGTACATGTGTAGCTATGGAAACATTTCCATAGTGGAAATATTGTGAAAGACTGCCTATATTTCCCTCCATCCTATCCTGCTCCTAACTTGTTCTATTCTCTACTTTGACCCTGTTCCTTTTCAAAAGTGTGTGCTTCTAGCTTCCCTCGCGCCCCCCCCCCAGCCTGCCCTCCCTTCTATCATTTCCCCTGTCATCCTATTCCCCCCACCTCTCCTGTAGGGAGAGATACCCTATTTAGTGTGTATGTCATTCCCACCCTAAGCCAAATTCATCGAGAATAAGGTTAACTCATTCCCTTTTGCCTTCCTGTTTTTCCCCTCCATTGTAACAGTTTTCCCTTCCTCTTCTATATGAGATGATTTACCCCATTCTGTCTCTCCCCATCTCCTCTCATTATATTCTCCTCTCACCTCTTAATTTCACCCTTTAAGTATAATCCCTTCCTATTCAACTGGTCCTATACTCTCTGTCAATGTATGCCTGTATACATATATACACACACTCATGTATGTATTCATATGCACAAATACCCTTCTATATAGACATATAAAAGTATGTATACATACATGTATATATATACACATTTATATTCCCTTCAACTATCCTCAAACTGTGAAAAGTTTCATAAGTTACAATTACCATTTTTCCATGTAAGAATGTAAATAGTTCAACTTTAATCAGTTCCTTATGATTTCTTTTCCCTGTTTATCTTCTCATGCTTCTCTTGCTTCTTATATGTGAATGTCAAATTTTCTATTCAGCTCTGTTTTTTTTATCAAGAATGCTTGAAAGCCCTGTATTTCATTGAATTACCATATTTTCCCCTGAAACATGATACTCAGTTTTGCCGGGTGATTCTTGGTTTTAATCCCAGCTCCTTTGATCTCTGTAATATCATATTCTAAGCCCTTCAATCCCTCAACGTAGAAGCTGCCAGATCCTGTGTTATCCTGATTGTATTTCCACAACATTCAAATTGTTTCTTCTTGGATGCTTATAATATTTTCTCCTTGATCTGGGAACTCCAGAACCTGGCTATAATATTCCTAGGAGTTTTCTTTTTGGGATCTTTTTCAAGAAGTGATCAGTGAATTCTTTCAACCTCTATTTTGCCCTCTGGTTCTAAAATATCAGTGTAATTTTCCTTGAGAACCTCCTGAAGGATGATTTCTAGGTTCTTTTATGGATCGTGGCTTTCAGGTAGTCCAATAATTTTTAAATTTTCTCTCCTGGATCTATTTTCCAGGTCAGTGATTTTTCCAAAGAGATATTTCGCATTGTCTTCTAATTTTTCATTTGTTTGGATCTGTTTAATAGTATCTTGATTTCTCTTAAAGTCATTAGCTTCCATTTGCTCCAATCTAATTCTGAAGGAATTATTCTCTTCAGTGAGCCTTTGAAATTTTTTTTTTCCATCTGGAAAATTCAGCTTTTTAAGGCATTCTTCTCCTCATTGGCTTTTTGAACCTCTTTCACCATTTGAGTTAGTTTATCTTTTAAGGTATAATTTTCTTCAGTCAGGTTGTTGACTTTCTTTTCTTGACTTTCTTGCATCATTCTCATTTCTCTTCCCAATTTTTCCTCCATTTCTCTTATTTGGTTTTGAAAATCCTTTTAAGCTCCTCTATGTCCTGTAACTAGTTCATATTTTTCATGGAAACTTTTGTTTCAGGAGTTCTGACTTCTTTGTCTTCCTCCTGTTCCATGCTTTCATCCCTTTTGTCCCCAAAAAAGGAATCTGAAGTTGGATAGCTGTGCTTGCTTTGCTTCCTTTGCTTGCTCATGTTGCCAGTCAATTACTTGACTTTTGAGCTTTTTGCCACAGTAAAATTCTGCTTCCAGAGAGGAGAGCTTTGTACCAAATTGCTGTGGTTTTCACAGCTGCCAGAGCCACTAGTTGGCTGCCCTCTCTGAAGCATCCACAAGCTCTGGTACCTGATCACACACCCCAGGACCTCCCGCCAGGACACCAATCCAGATCCAAGCAGGTTAAAGCAAGAGTGTTTACCCTCTGAATGGTTACTTGATTCCCATATGATCTGCAGGCCAGGAGCTCTGAGTCAGCCATGCAGTGGTGGCTGTATGGGCCACTGTTCCTCAGCTGCTTCTCCCTCCAGGGGCAGAGGGCAAACTGCATTTTCGGTCCCTCTGTTCCCAAAGTCCACACTTACCTCTCACTTCGTCTTTGGCATTTATGGGTTGATAATTCTGGAAACCACCACAGCTGGTGGTGATCCACTCTACTGAAGTCCCTCCAGCCATGGCTGGTTGTGGCTGCCCTGGGGCTCAAACCATGGGCTCATGTGGGGCTGGGATCTGCTCCCAGCATGCTGGGATGAACCCTTCCTGCCAACCTACCAGGCTGAGTTCAGCAGGAGATTTGTTTCTCTCCGTCACTTTGTGGGTTTTTAGCTCTAAAGTATGTTTAGAGTCATATTTTACAGGTATTTGAGGTGGTTATGGGGAGAGCTCACAATCTTGGCTCTAACCCCTGGTCAAAACATTTTTCAAGAAAAAGATTAAACTGAAAAAAATCCCTTATCATAATTTTATTTTTTTTGAAGGGGGAAAGGCAGGGCAATTGGGTTTAAGTGACTTGCCTGAGGTCACACAGCTAGTAAGTGTCAAGTATCTGAGGCTGGATTTGAATCCAGGTCCTCCTGACTCCAAGGCTCGTGCTCTATTCACTTCACCACCTAGCTGCCCCATCATAACAGTTTGTAAGGACGATTTCTGAATGGAAATTTCTATCAAATCTTAAAATATGTCCACTACTAAAGCAGTTATTTTGTTTTACCCAATAAGAAGTATTAAACCAAAGCACCCTTTAAATAGCCACATCATTTAGAAAATGTTTATCTTGTAATGTTGACTATGCAAGGTTTCCTGACTTGTATAAACCTTAATCTAACAAATGGATTATGCAAACCAGTTCTGTGAATATGATTTTATTCAGAATTAAGGGATTAATGTCGGGCTTGCAATTATTGTTCCAAAAATACCAACTACCATAAATGTCACCTGCAGGAATGATAGGATGACTGCCAAGAGAGGACTAAGTTGGCACAGAAATGTTGAAATGTGACCAAGTTGGCATAGAAAAAATATAGATCCAAAATGTGTTGAAGGGATCCAGTGCTATTTCTTCTTCACTCAGGGGTTATTATATAGATAATTCAAGTATTGCTTTATAATAGGCAAAATGGTATAGTGGAAAGAATGCTGGATTTAGAGGCAGAGAACCTGCATTCAATCCCAGCTCTAACTCTACCTGTGAGATCCTAGATAAGCTGCTTATCCTTTCTGGAATCCAGTATCATCTGAAAATGAAAGGGTTAGATTATATAACCTCTATGGTAACTTCCAGCTCTAAATCTAGGATTTTATTAACTTGTCAGTTTCTCACTGTTTCCAGTTCAGAGATACACCATAACAAAGCACAGAAACACATGATTTAGTATATAGAGCACTGGACTGGGAGTCAAAAGGTCTGAGGTCAAATCCCAATATAAATACTTAAACTATGTGACTCTGGTAAATTACTTAATATCTCAGGACCTCCATTTCCTCATCTGTAAAATAGCAGTGATAAGAATACCTTCATGACAAGTATGGTGTAAAGATCAAATAAAATAGTATATTTAAAGTGTTTTACAATCTTCAAACACTAAATACATGTTAACTCTTGTTGGGGTCGGGAAGATATGTATTCAAATCTCACCTCTGACATTTACTGGCTATATAACAATGAGCAAATAATGTAATTTCTCTGAGTGACAGTTTTCTCATTTGTTAAAAATGATAACATATAAATTACTTAGGGCATAGGATTATTGTGAGACTTAACTAAAAGCATAGTGTAAAGGAGAAAAAGTACTAGCCTATATTATTTATATATCTGCATCCCTATGAACATATAGTAGTAACAAAAATTTGATTGTATTTTTCTACATACTTTTTTTTTTAATTAAGCAATCGGGGTTACGTAACTTGCTCAAGGTTACAAGGCCAGTTATTTCTGGGTGTGGTGCTGAGTGTCCAAGCCCGGGATTTGATCTCCAGGTCTTCTCAACACTGGAGCCGGTGCTCTTGCTCACTGAGTCACCTGGCCGCCCCTAAGCAATTGGGGTTAAGTAACTTGCTCAAGGTTACACAGCCAGGTGTTTCTGGGTGGGTGCTAAGTGTCTGAGCCCGGGATTCGATCTCCAGGTCTTCTCAACACTGGAGCCGGTGCTCTTACTCGCTGTGCTACCTGGCCGCCCCTCTACATACTTTCAATCTAAAAGATAAGGTCAAGGAAGTTAAAATGGAAATAATTGCTTGAAGTGGTTTCATATAGTTTCATACTATTCAAAGTTATAATTACATAAAGTATGATTCTAGTCCAATGGATATACACAATGCAAATGTGAATAATGCCAACACCATATATATGTATATATTTGCATGTATATATACATATGCTGCAAAAATATGTATACATGTACACATTAATATATATTATATGGGTTTAAAACCTGAAGTGCTATATTAATGTCATTGATTTCCAGAACCAGATTCCCCTTAAAAAAAAAAAAGGTGTAAAAAATTCCAGGAATTGTTCTCTCATCACTTGGAGTTGTATACATGCAGCATGGTGTTTTGGAAAGAGCATTAGGATTGAAATCAGAGGACCTGCTCCAGTTCCTTTACTGGCTATTTTAATGAACTAGGACTGGTCATTTAACTTTGTAGGGTTCCTTGTTTACTCCCCTCTAAATGGGAGGCCTTGGATTACATTATCTTTAAGGTCTCTTCCAGCTCTAAATCCTATGATGCGGGCTTATCAGAGGCCTATCTGTGTCTTTGCAACTGGAAGATATCTTCCCCTGCTCTGGGGAGGCAGTCAAACCTCAGCAGCTCCTATCAATGCTCTCTCTGTTGGCCAAAGGAAAAGACCCAGTTCAGAAGTCTCAGGAGAATATGGTTTTAATGTTCGTTGATTTTTACGGGCTCATTATGGCTGTGTTTGCATGAAAGAATGCTTTTCATGGACTTCTGCCAATCCGCTGAACTTCAACAACAAAACAATAAATATTTAGCAAAAGTGCGAAGGCCCAGATTCAAATTCGTTTTGTTCTGATCCTCAGCATAGTTTGCTACAGGTCCATCTGGAGCTAAGAAATGGAATGGCCCACAAATTCCAGAGTCTAATGAAACCAGAAAGCTACAGTACGGTGGGGTCAGGCTGTGCACAGTATTGGAATAAAACAAGTTCTTGCTTACCTTGGCTGAGCATAAGGTAAGCACTGTCTACAGTTCTGAAGTCAAGTTTTCTACCATGCCTGCCCTGTTTTCTGTGCTCTACTCCTGAAGTTCCAGGACATCCTGCTGAGGTTTCCAAACTAAACCAGTTTACGCTTAAGAAACAAATGAAACGTAAGAAATAACAACTTCCAAACTATTCCTTAGACCATTTTTAATAAAAGTACTGTATTCAGCTCAAATGCCACTTTTAAATTCCTACCTAGTCATGAACCTATCTATAATCAGGCTGACTCTATATAATCATTTAAATAAATCAACTGTCATGAAGTGGATCATAGTTCTGTGCTTGACCTTGTACAGTTTATTTTTTTAAATAAATGACTTCAAGCTATACATAACATGCTCATTAGATTTACTGATGATATTAATATTATAACAGAATCAAGCCCCAGAGATATCTTGGAAGACCAGAGCCTGGAGTCAAAATTAAGAAGTTCAAACAATCAGCAAATATTAGTTGATTAAACATGCTGGGCTCTTTGCTAAGCAAGGGGGATACAGAGAAAGGTAAAAACACTGTCCCTGTCCTCAAAGAGATCACATTCTAATGGGGAGACATGTAAATAACCAGATGCATATAAGACATACACTGAGTAGATGGAAGAGAATTTTAGAGGATGAGGCACTAGCATCTGGGAGTCAGAGAAGATCCTCCTGATCCAGACTACATCTGAATTGAGTCTAGAAGGAAGCCAAAGTTTCTCCAAGGTGAAGGTAAGGAGAAATAAAATTCTGGACAAGGAATCAAGGAAGAAGAAGCACTTACAAGGAACAGCAAGCAGTCCAGTATAACTGGATCAGAGTAGGAGAAATGTAATAAGGTTTGATATTAAGTTTTGCAATTGGGTTCAAGAAATCATCTTCACAAAGACACGACATTTATTTGAAGCATCTATACCCTTGCAGGACAATTCAACTGAAAAAGAAAAGATCTAGAAGTTTAGAGAACTGTAAATTCAATATGAAGATGATGATGATAATTTGTATTTTATAGCATTTTAAGCTTTGCAAAGCACTTTATAAAATCTCATTTATCTTTACATCAATCTGAAGAAGTAGGCTATATTATTATCACCATTTTACAGATGAGAAAACTTAGGCAGTCAGAGGTTAAATGGCTTAACCAGGATCTTACAGCTTATAAATGTCTGAGGCTGGATTTGAATTCAGGTCTTCGTGACCCCAGGTCTAGAGCTCTAACTCACCATGATGTGTGACATGACAACTGAAATAGTGAATAAAATATTTGATTGTATTTTAAAAGTCCTAGTGTCCAGGACTAGGATGGTACTCTCAGTTGGTTAGACCATAACTAGAGTACCATTTTTCATATCTGGCCATCACACACATGGCATGAAAAAAAATCATAAGCTAGTGAGCATTTAAAACAACCAGAATGGTGAAGGGCATGTGGGTCACACCATCTGAGAATCAGTTGAAAGAACTGCAGGGAAAGAGAGTTGGTGGAGAGAGAAGAAAGAAAGGAATATATGCAAAAGGGAATAGACTTGTTTTGCCAGCAGGTGAAAATTGCAAACAGGAAAATTTAAGCTTGATTTCAGGAAAAATTTCCTAATAATCTGAAATGCCACAGAGTGCAAGGGCTGCCCTCAGAGGTAGTGGATCACCCCTTGCTGGAAGTCCTTTATGACCACTGTGTTGGGTATATTGTACAGTGGATTGTTGTGTCAGTTAGGTTGGGTTAAATGATCTCTAAATTCCCTTATAAACACGATGCACTGGTTCTAGTCAGATGACCTGTTTTCAAATTTCACCTCTTAAGCTATGAAGATCACACTTGTGAAAACTTGAACAAATTGAAGAAGGAGGGAAAGGAAGGTAATGAAAAGGAGAAGAAAAACAAGAATAACAACAGCTATAGAGCTATATAGAATCTGTAAGTTTCACATTTCCCCCCACAACAACCTTGTCATGTTTGTGCTATTTATTATCTATATTATACAAGTGAGGAAACTGAGGCAAGCAGGAGTGCAGTGACTTGACTAGGGTAACAAACTAATAAGTACCTGAAGCTTAATTTGGACTCAGGTTTTCCTGACTCCAGGACCTGTGCTTACCAGCTGCAAAAACTTTAAGGGACTATTTTAAATCATGTTAATCTTGAATTTCCATTAGCTATACATATACCACTCTTGTTTACACAATACTAGACCTTAGGCTAGTTTTCTAATTCTATCGTTCTAAGCTACAGACCTCCTAATAGTCACTTTGCAATGTGGGAGCACAAGGGGAAGGGCCTGTGGGTCGTGCCATCTGAGAATCAGTTGAAAGAACTGGGGGTCATAGAATTCATAATTTACTTCTAGAGCTATATGCAATAATTGTACAAGACAAACTGTTTCCTCAGTCAGCTCCAACAAAAGACAAGGTTAGAAATGATATACATATCCTCTAAAATAATATTATTTTGAGAAGTACATTAAGATAAAGCTATATATTTATTTGAGGTATCTACATACTTGCAGGGCAATTGAACTGAAAAAGAATATTTCCTTGTAAATATTTGTTCATTTAGAAGTCAGCCCAGTGTTTTGTTTGTTTGTTTGTTTTGCTTTTTGGAGGGCAATTGGGCAAAGTCACATGGCTAGTAATTGTGTCAAGTGTCTGAGGCCGGATTTGAACTCAGGTCCTTCTGACTCCAGGGCTGGTGCTCTATTCACTGCACGACCTAGCCGCTCCTCTTCCTTCCTTCCTTCCTTCCTTCCTTCCTTCCTTCCTTCCTTCCTTCCTTCCCCCCTCTCTCTCTCTCTTTCTTTCTTTCTTTCTCCCTCTCTCTCTCTTTCCTTCTTTCTTTCTCCCTCTCTTTCCTTCCTTCTTTCTTTCCTTCTTCCTTCCTTCCTTCCTTCCTTCCTTCCTTTCTTTCTTTCTTTCTTTCTTTCTTTCTTTCTTTCTTTCTTTCTTTCTTTCTTTCTTTCTTTCTTTCTTTCTTTCTTTCCTTTCTTCCTTTCCTTTCCTTTCCTTTCCTTCCTTCGTTAGTTCATTCATTCCTTTCTTCCTTTACTTCTCTCCCTTCCTTCCTTCCTTCCTTCCTTCCTTCCTTCCTTCCTTCCTTCCTTCCTTCCTTCCTTCCTTCCTTTCTTTCTTTCTTTCTTTCTTTCTTTCTTTCTTTCTTTCTTTCCTTTCTTTCCTTTCCTTTCCTTTCCTTCCTTCATTAGTTCATTCATTCCTTTCTTCCTTTACTTCTCTCCCTTCCTTCCTTCCTTCCTTCCTTCCTTCCTTCCTTCCTTTCTTTCTTTCTTTCTTTCTTTCTTTCTTTCTTTCTTTCTTTCTTTCTTTCTTTCTTTCTTTCTTTCTTTCTTTCTTTCTTTCTTTCTTCCTTCCTTCCTTTCTCTCTTTTTTTTTTTTGCTTTATGGAGGGGGGAAGGTAGGGCAATTGGGATGAAGTGACTTGCCCAAGGTCACATGGGAACTTCTGTGCCATGTCTGAGGCTTCTGAACTAAGGTCCTCCTGACTCCAGGATTGGTGCTCTATTCACTGGGCAACCTAGCCGCCCTGTATGTTTTCTTTAGTAGCACAGTTTAGAAGCACAGCAAGGATATATTAAAGTTAAGTTGATGTTACTGAATTATGTTGAATTAATTAACTTTTAAAAATAGCCTTTTATATTAATGATTATCAATACAATTAATTTAAATGTACAAGCTTCAAAATAGCTATGGTAAAATATCTAAGAAGAACAAAAATGGTAATGCTTAGCTAAGATAATGTTATAAATCATGGAATTAAAATGCTTAACATTATGTCCAGATGGAAAAATTCACAATGCATCCCTGACTATTTTCAGTTATCTATATGTGCAAAATGCTTGGGTGCTTTGAATAACAAGGTTCCTGGTTGCATCATCTAGCCATGAATTCAATACTAAAGGACTTTGGAATTTTGGATATGACAAAATAATTCCCTTATTGGCTGCTGAGAAGAAAGAACTGTGGCAACAGCGGAGTCATAGACACCAAGGCATTTTTTTCTTGGCTGCAGATAATTTCAGGTATATTCATACCAATTCTTGGAGAAGTAGAAGGCAAAAGGGACCATACTTTATTCTTCCCAGGTTAGAGCACGGCTTCAGTCAGGTAAACTTAAGCTTGGATCTTTGGTTATTTCTTCTGCTTTGTCTTCACTTTAACCTAGGTGACCAGACATCTGCTAGAAGATGGAAGGATCTACCTAGAGTGGAGATGACCTTGTGAACTCAAGAGATTAAGAGATGTTTGATGCTAGCTATGCTTTGGAAGGAGTTCCAAGTTTCCAGAGTTTCTTGTAGAACTACCACCAAGAGGAACCTCTTAGACCTGGATAGTTCCAAAAGACATGGACCTGGAGGGATACTCTTTCCTGGTTTTCTTCCTATCTATCTGATGACTCCTTAATCTTCTCTCCTGCATTCTCATCCATATCATACCTTCTAACTCTGGCATGAGAATTGTCTCTCAAGATCTTGTCTTAAGTCTTCTTATCTTTTCTCTCTACACTTCAATAATTTCATTAGTTCCCATGGGTTTAATTACCTCACCAACTCTATGCTTATGAGTCTCTAAACCATTCATCCTGCTTCAATCTCTTCGCTGACCTCTAATCTAATATCTCCAACTGCCTTTCAGGTATTTTGAACTAGATCTCCAGTAGACTCTTACACTAAACATGTACAAAACATAACTCATTGTCTTTCTCCCTAAATCCTGCCCCCTTCCAAACTCAACCTACTGCAGTGTCTTGGTGGCTCAGAGAAGAATATGTCAAATGATGAATATGGGTTAAAAAAAAGATACAAACTGAAAAAAAAACATTAGATTGAATGAATTAAATATCATTGGAAAGAATACTGTTTCCCCTTAGTCAAACTGGTAGAGATGGATTATTGTAGCAACACCATAATTACTCTCCCAGCTTTTAGTCTCTCTCCCATCCATCTCATTCTCCACACACCTATGAACAATTATACCTCTGAAGCACAGGTCTGACTATGTCATTCTTCAGTTCAAGAAGTTTCAGTACCTCTCTACTTACTGTAGGTTAAAATAAAACTCCTCTGTTTGGTGTTCAAAGCCTTTCACAAACTGGTAGCAGTCTTCTTTTCTGAGTTTACTGTACATTCCTCTCTCACACACACTCTTTGTTCCAGTAACATTAGACTACTTCCTGTTCCCTGAACATTACATTCTGCCATCATACCTTTGCATAGTATATTACTGTGGCTAAATTGTTCTCCTTCTTTGCCTCAAGTCCTGGCTTCCATCAAGGCTCAGTTTAGGACTACTTCTTACAAGAAGCCATTCCTTCTGCTTATTAGTAGTAGTTTTCTGAATAAAGTGACTCTGTATTTATTTGTATATATTTTTATTTATTTATTGTTGTACATATTATTTTACTCCAAGCAATATATCATCTGGATCTCAATTTTCTTTTTGAGTAGTTTTTATGCTGACAACTGAGAGGGAACCACAGAGCAAGGCAAGAAATCTGTTAAAGAAATGGGGATGTTTTCTGAGAGATGAGTTAGGAGAGACTTGGAGGCAGGTTTTAAGTATATTAGTGACTATCACGTCAAAGAATAGTTGGGCATTTCAACATACCTCAGAGGACAAAACAAGTGAGAATGGATGGAAATTTAAGGTAAGTAAAGTTAGGCTCAATTTAAGGAGAAACTTTCTACAATTAGTTGTCCAAAGGTTAAATGAGGTGTCCTAGGAATGAGGGAATTCCATAATTCTTTAATCTTCAGGTACAAGCTGAATGACCCCTTGTCAGGAATATTGTCAAGGAAAGCTCCAGTAAGGTAAAAGTTGAACAAGATGACCTTGTAGGTCCTCTCTGTCTAGGAGGGTTCTGTGATTTTGTGACATATCTCCTCCTGTTTGTATGCTGTGTCCTCTGGTCTCTTCTAATAAAGTCCCTTTTTCTGTTCATATCTCCTTGTTAAAGGGGAAATAGGAAATGAAATCTTGGATAGTCAACACTGAATTCTCTTGGCCCCTTCTGAGCCTCAGATTGTTTAGGCATCTTACATGAAAAAGAAATTTCTATCTTCTTGGTTTAACATTAATTTTAAAAATATATTCATATATATTTTAAATTTCTTCATATGATATCCACATATCTATTATTCTTCTTCCACAAGAGAAGATGATCTGATACTTCACTTTTTAATTTATCTTTCATTTAAATACTTCCCTTTGTTATGTTTGCTTAAATGAAAAAGTCCTATCCCTAGCTTTTTAATCAACATTATTCAGGATCCATAATGGCAACTGAATGAGAAATAGTTTTTTTTTCCCCTCCCATTTAGATTTCATCAAGTTTGTGAATGTATACAGATGCATATTTTGGCCAAATAAGGCAATAAGGTTACTTTTCAACAGGAGCGCTGGAAGTTGTGTAAGTGATATAGATTATAATTGTTCACAAAATTCTGACTAGGATAAGTGGGTGATGGCATGATTTGGTAGGATCTAATCAAGATTTTTCCTCCAAATGTAAACAAAGAAATGAGCTAGTCTTCCATGGATTAAGCAGGAGATTTAGAAAGGGGAAAGATAAGGTACATTTAAATTCCTTTCCGCACTTAGGATATCTGTGAATTTGACTTCTTTATTCTAATTACAAGAGTAAAAATGGACTTGATTTGTGCAGTTGGTGTTAGTTGTTAAAGTTTATTAACTTTAATTACTATCACTTTTCAGCATGGACTTTGACAACTTTTGTAGATTGCTAATATATACACATTTTTACAATTCTGTGTTTGGGGGAGTTATGATAATATCCTAGAATATACCTCTTAATTACTAACAAATCAACTCAGCAAAAATATATTAATGATCTCCTTGTGTGGTACATTCTACTAGGACTTGGGAGAGATTTAACATCTATATAAAGACATGACTTGCCTTCAAGTTGCATGTAGTCTAGTAGCTGAAGAAAATACCATCACCAAAAGCTAGGATACGTAATATGATATGATAAATTAATTGGAGATATATCTAACAGTGCCTCAGTATGTGAGGTCCAAGAAGGAAATTCATTACCAATTGGAGAATAAAAGAATGTATCCTTGAGGAAATTGACATTTGAGGATCCATCAATTGCTCAATAAGTATTTAGTGACTGTTAAGTGCTGAGAACTGGGTATACAAACATAAAAAATTGAAATCATTTCTGTCACCATGGAGTTTAAATTCTTCTGAATAGGGATTCCACAAGTGAAAAGATGGAGGAAGACTTCCATTCAAATAGAATAGCCTATGCAAAGGCACACAATTATGAGAGTGCAATATGTGCTTGAAAAGAGTTAACAGTCTGACAAGAGCACAAGGTGAGTGGAGAAGACTATTATGAACTAAGAGTAGAAAATAATAGTAGTCTGTAGTGCAAGACCTTATTTAAATAGTAGGAAAAGGAGTCTGAAATTTGCTTGAAAGGCAATAGGAAATCCTTAGAGATTTTTTTGGCAAATGTCTAATATGACTAGACTTATGCAAAAAAAAAAAAGTTTATCCTGGCCATAATATGAATGATGCTTTGGAGAAAGAAAGGTGTTACAGTAAAGACAACTGCAAGGGGACTGTGTTTCCATGGACAGAAATAGAGAAAGTTAGAGGATATATTTTGATCTATATTTTAGAGATGTTGGATTTGAGGTACTGCTGACACATACAGGGGAAGACCTATGGTCAACACTACATCTGGAGACAACTAATTGACAGAGGTTAGATGTGGAGGCACAGATATGGGAGTCATCAGGATAAGGTTGGCAACTGAAGCCATCAGAGGAGGTTAAATTACTTTAGAAAGAAAAAAGATCAAAAGACAGGACTTTGGGAACTACCTACTTTTAGTGATAAGGAACATAACAAAGACATAACAGAGGAGACAGTCTGATTAGGGAGGTCAGAAGAGAAATAATAGTGTATGGCAGCATTGAAGCTAAAAGATGAGAGGCTATCAAGGATCTGAGAGATCTGGAATTTGCCTATAATTTCCGGGGAATTTTCTTTTTGGATCTCTATCAGGAGACAGGTTGATTTTTAAAATTCTTATTTTACTCTCTGGTTCTAGGATAATTTCTAGAAATGTGATATCTAGGAGCTTGCTTTGATCATGGCTTTTCAGCAACCCATTTATACTTAAATTATCTCTCCTTGAACTATTCTCAAGGACAGTTGTTTTTCTGATGAAATTTTCCTTTATTTTTCAGTCTTTTGACTTTCTTTAACTGTTTCTTGATGTCTCATATAGTCATTACCTTCCACTTACCCAATTCTATTTTTTTTAAAAACTATTTATTTTGTTTTCAATATTCATTTCCACAAGATTTTGAGTTACATTTTTTCTCCCTATCTTTCCCCTATCCCTACCCCCGAAATAGGAAGCCTACTGAATAGGCTTTCCCCCAATCTGTATTTGCTTATATCCTCCTACATGAACCCCTTAACTTTCTAGTAGGGCAAGATGGATTTCTATACCCCAGTGCCTGTATATCTTATTTCCCAGTTGCATGTAATAAACAATTTTTTAAACATTTGTTTTTAAAATTTTGAGTTCCAGATTTTTTCCCCTTCCTCCCTTCACACCTGTGTTATCCTAATTTTGTTTCCACAGTACTCAAATTGTTTCTTCTTGACTGCTTGCAGTATTTTCTCCTTGACCTGGGAACTCTGGAATTTGGCCATAATATTCCTAGGAGTTTTAATTGGGGATCTTTTTCAAGAGGTGGTCGGTGAATTCTTTCAACTTCTATTTTGCCCTCTGATTCTAGAGTATCAGGGCAATTTTAATTGATAATTTCTTGCAAGATGGTGTCTAGGCTCTTTTTTTGATTGTGGCTTTCAGTTAGACCAATAATTTTTAAATTATCTATCCTGGATCTATTTTCCAGGTCAGTGGTTTTTCCAATGAGATATTTCACTTTGCATTCTATTTTTTTCATTTGTTTGGATCTGTTTAATAGAATCTTAATTTGTCAAAAACTCATTAGCTTCCAATTGCTCCAATCTAATTTTGAAGGAGTTATTCTCTTCAGTGAGCTTTTGAGATTCTTTTTCCATCTAACAAATTCAGCTTTTTAAGGCATTCTTCTCTTCATTGGCTTTTTGAGCCTCTTTTGCCATTTGAGTTAGTCTACCGCCTTTCATGATTTTCTTGCATCATTCTCATTTCTCTTCCCAATTTTTCCTCAACTTCTCTTACTTGATTTTCAAAATCCTTCTTGAGCTCCTCCATAACCTGTAATCAATTCATATTTTTCTTGGGAGCTTTTGATGCAGGAGTTCCGACTTCACTGTTTTCCTCTCATTCCATGCCTTTATCCTTTTTGTCCCCAATAAAGGATTCTGTGGTCTGTTTGTGCTTCCTCTGCTTGCTCATATTGCCAGCCAATTATTTTACTTTCAAGCTCTTTGCCAAGGTAGAACTCTGCTTCCAGAATGGAGAGAGCTTTGTCCCAAATTGCTGGGGTTTTCACAGCTGCTGGAGCTATTAAGAGGGTGCCTCTCTACAGTCCCCACAAGCTTTGGCTCACTGGCCACACACTCCAGGACCAGCACCCAAGACAGTGACCCAGATCCAAGCAGGTTTAAGCAAGAGTGATTACCCTCTGAATGGTTGCTTGGTCCCCCTACAATCTGCAGGGCAGGAGCTGCATAGGCAGCTAAACAGTGCTGCTGTACTTCTGCTGCTTCTCACTCCAGGGGCAGGGTCCAGACTGTGCCCTTCTGTCACCCTCTGTTCCAACACAGTTCCACACTGACCTTTTATTTTGTCTTTGGTGTTTATGGGTTGAGAAGTCTGGAAACTGCCACAGCTGCAGGTGATTCAGTCTCCTGAAGTCTGCTCTGGCAGCCACTTGTTGGAGCTGCCCTGGGGCTGGAACCATGGCTCACAGGGGACTGCACTTGGCTCCAAGTTTGCTATGATAGACCTTTCCTGTCAGCCTGCCAGGTTGCCTTCAGTGGGAGATTTGTTTCTCTCTGTCACTTTGTGGGTTCTGTAGCTCTAAAGTTTGTTTAGAGTAATTTTTTTACATGTATTGGAAGTGATTGGAGTGTGAGCTCACACCAAGTTTGTGCTTCTACTCTGCCATCTTGGCTCTGCCACCCAATTCTAATTTTTTAAGAAATTATTCCCTTAAATGAACTTTTGAACTGCTTTTTTTCCCCATCTGGCCAGTTCTGTTTTTTTAAGGTTTTATCTTCTTCAGCATTTTTGTGCCTTTTTTTTTTTACTAAGTTGTTAATGATTTTTTCAGTTTCCTTACATGACTCTCATTTCTTTTCCCAATTTTTTTCTTTACTACTCTTATTTGATTTAAAAAAGACATTTTAAAAAACTTTTCTAGAAATTATTGTTGAGCTTGTATCTAATTCACATTTTTCTTTGAGTTTCTGCTCATAGTTTTTTTGATATCATCTTTTTCTGATTTTATGTTGATCTTCCAAGTCACTATAGTAGCTTTTTATAATCAGGTTCTTTTGTGAGGTGGGAGCTATTTGCTTATTTTTCCACCTGATTTTTTTACTTTGAAATTTATGTTTAAGTTGGGTTCTGCTCCCAAGTTGGAGGAATGGGGGTGGTACTCTTCAAAGCTTTAGTTTTTTTTTTTATATATTACTATTTTCAGAGTTAATCTGGTTTTTTTTTTTAAGTTTTTGGTGTTTCTAAGGTGGTGTTATTGGGAGAGAGATGTGGTCACTGTTCTCCTGATCTTCACTCTAGTCCTTATGTAGAAAGGGACTCTGATCCCTTACAGCTGCAAAAGATATTGCTCCTCTGGGCCCCTGATCCCTTATGACCAGAAGCCCTCCATTTTGCCATGAAACTATGCCCCAAAAGTGTATATGGACAATGGAGTTGCCAAAGAGTACCTAGTCCTGTGCCCAGTACTAGCATAGGGATCCAGTATAATCTCTTTCTGACCAGTTTCCAGATCACCTTATTGTTTTAGGATTAAAAGCTCCAAAAGCTGCTGCTACTACTATTGCAGCATCCGAGGCCCAGAGCCAGTGCTGCTATTTGGGCTCTGTGTGAAACCTCTTTCCCCCAAGTGCTATAGACCTCTCTACTAATGACTTCTTAAATTGATCACTCCAGAATTTGATTTGAGACATTATTTTAAAAATTGTTTGGAGGTGAATGTTAGGAGGTGTCAACTGATTCTTCTATTCTACCATTTTGGCTCTGATCCAGGAACTGTGAATATAATTTTTTTTGTCTTTTTTTTGAGGGGGGAAGGCAGGGCAATCGGGGTTAAGTGACTTGCCCAAGGTCAAACAGCCTGTAAGTGTTAAATGTCTCAGGCCAGATTTGAACTCAGGTCCTCTTGACTCCAGGGCCGATGCTTTATTCACAGCACCACCTAGTAGCCCCTTAAATGGTTTTTTTTAACCCAAGACTTAGTGTTGTCTAAAAATTTGATAAAGCATGCCATCTAAATTTTCATCTAAGTCATTAATAGAAAATGCTAAAGAGCAGAAGACCAATGACAGAGCTCTGGAGTATATCAAAATAGGCCTGTATCCACATTAGCAATAAGAAATTAAAGTCTACTATTTGGCAATTTAACCAGCTCGAAATCTACCTAACTGGACTTTTATCTAGCCTATATCTCTCACAACAGTTCCCAAGGATGGTAGGAGAAATGTTGTCAAAAACTGTTCTGAAGTTCACAAAATTTGTTTCTATCAGATCCAATCCAGCAAATTAAGGATCTATTATTGTATGTGCAAAGACCTGTGGCAGATGTTGAAGATAGAAAAACAAAGAAACTTGACTTCCAGGAATGTACATCCTTCAAAATTGTCTCATCCCCCAGTCTAGTTACACTTTCAAAAACAGAAATTATCTTAGTCTGGAATGACTTGTCCTTGATGAAGGCATTTTGTTTCCTAACAATTGGTCAGGGTTTCTTTTTCTGAAAGTTCACAAATGACCCAGAATTTTACTAGGAATCAAATTTAAATTCACTGACCTTTATTATTATTTTTTTTTGAATTCACTTTTCCTGTTTTTTTTTTCTTCTCAAGTCTCAAAATATTTCTCTCATTCTTTATAGTCTTTTAAAGATCACTGACAGTGAGTAGTTGAGAAATCATACCTTCCAATTGTGAATAGAGTGCTGGCCTTACAACCTGGAAAATCAATATCAAATCTCATCTCTGACTCTTATTAGGCTAAAAGTAAGACTCCTGGACTGGTTATGTTGAGAAAGTTGCTGCTCCCAGGGCATTTAGTCTTAGAATTCCAGGCTGTTTCCCTGACTGTATGAGATGAGCTGGGATTTGAGGTACTTGCAGTGGTTGACTTGCTGACACATCCTGCCTTTTGTCTCTCCCTCAGGGTATCCAAAGCGAGATTGGTTTGCCTGTCCACCCAGCAGTTGGTTGGTAGCTGGTGTTGGTGGTGGCTTTGAGGTTGGGCTGCTTTTCCATAGTTTGTGCTTTGCTCTACCCTAGTTTTGGCAGCCAGGCTGGAAGCAGAAATTACATCAATGCAATCATAGTTCTATTGATGTATTGGAACTTATTGATGTAAACTATGGTATACAAATATGAAAAAGTAAAATAAAATTAGCAGCTTGATTACATATGTGTTAAATAATGCTTTAAAATTTATTTGTCAACAAACTATGAAATTGTCTATGGGACTAACAGTTTAAGCCTAGAGTCATGTAGCCAGCATATTTCAAAGGCAGGACTTGAACCCAGGTCTTCTTGACTCCCTATCAACTATAATAGGTAACTCTACAGTTACTGTAATTACTGTAAATACAGTTACTGTAAATACAGTTACTGCAACTGTAAGTTGCAGATTGGTGCCACTTTGCTTTGGTGGAAGAAGTTTTTCACCAAGAGCTCCCTGAATTGGTGAAACAGATTTAGATAAAAAAAAAATACTCCAGAAAATACATTTATATCCTGTGTAAATGGTCTATCCATTTTTAAATTTAAATTTTATTTTTTGGCACTGAGGGAACAAGATTTTTGGTGGACTGGTGGGAGAAAGAAAAAGATGTTGAAGACTAGGATAAAGTAGATATAGAGATTGGATCAAGACCCAAAGACGAAGGTAGGAATATGCCAAATAAAAACTTAAGCTCCTTCGCAGTTTTGCCCAGAAGCTCTATTTGGCCATAGACAATTACCTTGCATTCCACCTTTGGCATATGTCCTGCAAGTTGCTGATGCCAGTTCCATAAGAAGCATCAGCTCAAGAGAGACTTTAAATGAGCCCAGAATCCTGGCATGAGTTCATGCCCATAGTTTTATTGAAGGCTATAAAATTGCCCAAATGATGATGACACAATTGGGTCCATTGTTTTGGGAGCTATTTGAAAGGCACTATAATAAACAGAGAAGGCAGAAAATTGGCAATTTGTAACCATTAACTTTCTTTTTAGAAGTGTTACAGTGAATTTGCCTTTGTTTTTGTATTACTATTCCATTAGTCACAGTAAATAGAAAGAGGTGTTTTCTTTCATTAAGATCCCTGGCACATAGTAGTTATCCCCCTAATAATTGACATATGTCCCTGAAATGTTTGCCCAAAAGATGACCTGTAGACTAAACAGAAAACCAAGATGGAATCAAGCTTTGTTTAACTTAACTGAATATTTAGGTGTTTTGGAAAATCACTCATAAGTATAAACAAATGGTACAATATCTATTATTATGTGTTTCAGGCTTCTAATTTTAGTGGGATGTGGGGATTTCCAATTTCTTTGTTTGATTCCAGAATCCCTGAATAAGTCTAACAAACAAACAAAAACCTGAATGGTTAGCCAATGCATAGACCTTAGACTAACCACTGGGGAATTGATATATGAAGGTCTTTACTGACTACGTCAGGCTAAATTGTGGTATCTTCATGACCTTGCCACCTTGTTTCTCAATGACCCTCCCTGATCCAGGTGTTTCAGAGATCTCACAAATTTGTCTTTTCTATCAAAAGAGAGAGCCAGAGAGAGAGACAGAGAGTCAGAAACAGAGACAGAGAGAAATAAACATAGACACAGAGAGACGGAGATAGACAGACACATAGACACAGAGAGAAAGAGGGGACAAAAGACAGAGCAAGGGTACTTAAGGATAGGACCCTCAAGGAAACAAGCTGAGCATTGGAATTTTAAAAACAGCACCTGATTAAAAAAGAAATTTGCCATTTCCTTCTCCAGCTCCTTTTTACAGATGAGGAAAGTGAGGCAAACAGGATTACATGACAAACAGTATCAAATAGCTAGTAAGTATCTGAGGCCAGATTTGAATTTAGGTCTTCCTAATTCCAGGCCCAGTGCTCTATCTACTATACCACGTAGCTGCTCACAAGTAATTGTACCCTTGCACTAAGCCAAAGGGGGGGGGGATGCTAAGGTGGAGGAGTGAAGAGGGAACTTAAAGAATTTTTAAAAAGAGAAAAAAAGAGTATATGTCATCTTCTCCCAAATATTGATAATTTAGACCTTTTAGCCTTACCAAATAATGTTCACATAACAACATGTCATTGCTAGAAGGGTATTCAGAGGCTCTGGAGCTTTAGTGCCTTCTGACAATTGTTATAGAACCATATGCATGATTTTGTATTAGCTTCTTCACTCTCTACTCTTTTACTATAAACTCCATCTCCTACCAGTTTTTCTACCCATAACAGTGTTGAAACTGTGAACCATAATTAAATCAACCCTACCATTGTTCCTGAGTTGTCAGTCTACTGTCCCATGGTCCCAGTAATCATCCTTGTAACAGTCTTAACCAAAGTGAACTTTTCTGGACACCATTCCCCTATGAGTGTGTCCACCCACTTTGAATATTAACTCCTTGAGGACAGAGACTATTTCTCTTTTTATTTATATCCCCAGCATGTAACACAGTGCTCAGCATAAGATGTCCTCAAAATTTCATTTAATAGACCTAATCACTCCTCTTGTGCTTACTTCACCACAGAATTTTAATCAATGGATTCTTCCTATTTTTTGGATCCTTTTAAAATGCTCTTCAGAAATGTAACATGTATGCCAGCCCCTCTCTAGTCATCCTCTCATTCTCTATTATGAACTCAAATAGAGTATTCAGAGAATAATATCTATTAAATATATTTCACAGTGGTATTGTGAGGATCAAAGAGAAAATGTTTGTAAAGTTTTGAAGGAGAGTTCAGTGCTTGAAGTGGGGGACAGGATTTATTTTTAAAAGGCTTAAATTAAGAAACAAAACAAAAAAGTTTCCATGTAATTTTTAAACTGGTTATTTCATTCTCATATTTTTTAGAATAGAGAATGGGAAGTGTAATAAGCCAGAGACTGTCCAGAGGTGGATAACCAGGATGGCAAAGAATCTTAACTCTAAATGAAGATGATCTGAAGAATAGTTGGGTTAGTGACATAATAGCTGTTTTCTAGCATTTGGAAGTTATTATGTGGGAAAGGGATTTGACTCGTTCAGTTTGACCATGGAGAGAAGAATTGGGAGCCATGAATAGAAGCTAGAAAGATTTTTGCTTCATATATGGAAAAACATAACAGAGCCATGCAAAATGCTCTAGGTGACTAAGAGGGCTGGACGTGGAGTCAGGAAGATGAGTCTGCAGCCTGTTTCAGATACTAGCTAGCTGTGTGAACCTGGGGAAATCATTTAGTCTTCAGTCTAGGTTTCTTCACCTGGAAAATGAAGATAATAATAGCACCTACTTCACAGGATTGTCATGAGGATAAATGAGATATGTAAAGTCCTTTGCAAACATTAAAGAGGTGGATATTGTTGTTGTATATGGATTGAGCTACCTTGGGAGATAGCAGTAGGATTATTTCAAAAACCTGAGAATGTTTAGCTTAACAAAACTTGGAAGAGAATATTATATAGATTGTTTTCAAATATTTTAAGAACATAACATGGAAAAACAGCAGAAATGTTCTGCTTGGCTTTAGAAGTCTGAATTTGAAACTGTGGGTAGAAATTCAAAGGGGTAAATTTATGCTTCATATAAGGACAAAATGCCTTAACAATTTAAGATATTCAAAGGCAAAATGGAATGGTAATGAGTTGCTTATCAAGAGATCATACATGGTTATTTCAGGGAGGATTCTTGTTCTTTTTCTACTGTGACAGAGCTTTTGTGTAATTTTGAATAGATTATACAATGGAATTCCTCTCTCTCTGTTTCTCTTTATCTCTCTGTTTGTCTGTCTCTCTCTCTCTCTCTGTTTGTCTCTCTCTGTCTCTGTCTCTCTGTCTCTGTCTCTCTCTCCTGTCTATCATCTTATGTTTATATCAGTCTATAACTGGCTACCTATCGTCTATCTAAATCTATCACTTTATCTATCTAGCTATCTGGGTAATAATAACTTTACATCTAGATCTAGACAGAAAAAGAAAACTTCCAATGCATCAGGCAGATCCTCTTTGTTGCATGTGGTAGAATAAGAGAGGTGGCACAGAGAAGAATTTGAATCAAAGAGGATGAAAAGGCCTCTGTTACTTTAGGTAGTTCTCCTATGGTGAACTCATGGCATGATATGCAATAAGAATCACATAAAATGTCAGCCATGGATTGAATTCATTCTCTCTGAATCTTTGGAGGAAATTCCCTTATCAATGAGACTGCTTGTTATTCATTTAAATATTTAAGAGATGGTGTAGAGGACTACACTATCTCCTAAATTCAATTACTTAAGAGATGATATGTCCCCTCCATTAGCATAGTATGGTACCCCTTCCATTAGCATCAGTAGAGGGACCGTAAGCATATAGAAAATATAGAGTATAATCAAAGACAAAAATGAAAGTATCATGAAAAGAGAAAAAACAATAGAGAAGATATTGTAAAATATGAAGGGGCAGGCAAAAATTAACATTACAGAAATTGAAAAAGTCTGAACCAGGAGAGTTGAATTGGGGTCTCCACAAACAACCTTTTACTGTATTCAGTTTTTTTAAAGATTCATTTGGGAGGAAGGGGAAGGGAATAAGCATTTATACAGCATCTGCTACGTGCCAAGCATTGTGCTAAGTACTTTAAAAATATTATCTCATTTGATCCTCACAATAACCTTATGAGGTAGGTGCTGTTATTATCTCCATTTTATAGTTGAAGAAATAGAAAAAAAGAAATTAGATGACTTGTCCAAGGTCAAACAGCTACTAAATGCTGGATTTTGAACTCCAGTCTTCCTGACTACAGATCCAGTACTCTATCCAATGTTCCACCTAGCTTCTGTCTTATAAAAATTTGTGGTGACAAATGACTGTTGTTGGATATTAAAAAGCATTTCAATAATATATAGTTTAAATAAAAGCATTAGGTAAAAATTGTCTCCTTAAAAGTGAAGAATAGCTTAATTAATTAATTGATCAACTAGTTTATCTGCCTTTGACAATCTGAGTGACTGACTCTAGGTCTAAAAACTATAAAAGAAGATGAGTTAGTAGTGAAAAGCTGAGAGATTCAGAAGTTATTTCCTCAGCAATTGCAGTTTTGAGACTGAGATAACTTTCTAAAAGCTGCTATTATAAAGCTATATTTGTTGCCCTATATATTTTAATCAATGTTTTGATGGCTCTCTCACCTCAGTAATGAGGGTTCTCACTCCAATGATGTAGATAGCAATCCAGTCACCTTCTCTGATCTTCTAATTCTTGTCTTCTTCCATTCTGAAAATTTTCCAAAAGAGTTCTCTCTAGTGAGGTGGGAGACCTTCTTCTAGTTTCTTTGACACTATGAGTTTACTAGTGAGTTTTCCTTCACTTAGTTTTTTTTTTATTTTGTCTCATAAATGACCCATCCTCTTTTCCCCTGCTAAACCTTTCTTGAGTCTCCTTTATGCCACTTCTTTTGTATAATTCTTGCGTGGTAAAATTTTTTGCATCCTATTTATGCCCACAGTGCATGTAGTCATTGCCCTTTGTGTTATCTTCGACTTTAAATCTTTGGAAATTGTGGTATTCTATGACTCACAGGCATATAGTACTATTTGAAACAAACTGGTGTTAAAAAAATAGGTCTTTGTTTTAAAGAGCTGTACAATTTCCCAAAGCTAATCCAGTCCACTCGTATATTTCAATTTCTATATTTCTTTATGTTCCATCATAATAGATGATAATTTCCTGGAAAATGGCAGGGCTTTGTCTTATTCAGATTTCTATCTTCCCCCTAAATTCTCCAGTGTAGTGACTTTCACAAAGTGGGTGTTTAATAAAATGTTGTATTGAGTTGGACTACTTAGGATATAATTCTGTAAAAGATTATTAATCTGTCTTCCCAGTCAATGGCAAATCAGAAAATATAAGTTAAAAGGAGCCTGGAGCATCCTCAGTGGCAGCTAAACTGACAGCAATTAGACATGAAAGTTGACAGCTTAACAATAAGCATGAAGAAAAAAAAAGGTAGTCATCATATAATAAAACACCAACCATGCACCATTCACTTCACTAGGTAGTGGGATTATAAAGCCAAAAATGAAACTCCCTGACAAGAAATATATTCAAAATATAGAGGATAAAAGTATTCAAGTAGCTGACGATCATACCTATGCTGGATATATTAGTACTCATCCCAAAAATACCCTCTCCTGATTTCTCCAGAAACTAAAGAAAAATTAATATGAATAGAAGACCCAAAAGAGCTCCCACCTCAATGGTAAAGCCTTTGACAACTCAAGGCCTTTTTGGGTACAAAAATATAGATGATATTCAAAGGAATCAAGCTACAACTGGACAAAAAAAGGATAAATGAATCATTGTTAAGGAGAATCCATTAGCATGTATCACAAGAAACTGACCCCTCTTACTCAGCAAAAGAAATCTCAATAAAGAAAATGGTAGAAAATCTACCATTTTCCATTGGCAAGTATATAACAATCCTGCTGAACTTTTTATTGCTCCCAAATAGTGATTACTATAAGAACTAAAAATATCTTTCACCTCAGTTGGCAATAAAGTTTCATTTCATCTCCCAAATCAGAGTAATATATTTCTCTGTAAGAAGTCTTCCATAGATAGTTCTCCAGAATCTCCAAAGGGATGAGAAAATAGTCCTTAATGAAGGCAAAACAAAACACCATGCACAGTCTCATCCTGCTCGGGCCATGTTTGTTCTACCAGTTCCTAGTTCATTTCTAATTTAAGTAAAATGGTTCTGAAGGAAGAAAAAGAGAGACCTGACAGTCAATGTATCTTTTGGGGTTTTCGAAAATAGCAGCATAAGAATTCTGTTCTAACAGAAATAGTGGAGAATGCGGGTAAGGCCCCAAGTTCTAATACTAGTACATATATGAATTTTTTTTCCAATGTGACATTTTGTATAGTAACCTAAGATTAAAATGACATAATTTTTTCAATAAAATAAAACTATTAACCAAGGAATAATTTAATATATATTTTAGTTTGTTCGTACCCATGATTTTATCAATACTCCCTAGACAGATATACTTCCACAATTTCTCTGTTAATGAATAATATTCTAATTGAATCTGGTTGGCTGGCTAGTGAATATGAGGCACTTATGTTATATATTAGAAATTATAGTGGTCTAGAAGGATCCATCATTATGTCTAGTTACCAGTTCAGTTCAGAAGTTATATTTCAAGGTCTATTTAAAAAAAAAATTAGTTCATGCTGAAATAGTCCAAAACACAGATTCCCTGTCATCTTGAATCAGAACTTTCCAAAGTGAACATTCTGATTTCATCCTATAGCTCTGTATGTGTCTAGTCTTAGGATCTTTTATTGAAAATATGATATCAAATGAGAGGCAGACAGCAATCTTTTATGCATTTGAACACATATGTAATATTCTTACCCCAAAGGAAATTTCACCAGAAGAAATTTAGCAGCAAGAATGAAAGAACCTATTCAAAACAAACCAAAATTAGCTTCAAAAACATTTGATACCCTACTCATAGAATTATATATCTAGGGAATATAGGAGGAAAAATCTGCCTTTATATGTGGATTTCTGATTCTAGATTTCATTGTACATGATGCAAAATCTCCCATTTTCCATTAAATATTCACCAATAGATGCTGTCTCTACATCCTGATTTAAGCTATCTAGCTTCAAGTTTGTCACCCTTTTGTAAAAGGAGTGAAATTTGGTATTAGAGGGTATGGTCATTGTTTTCTATAATCATGAGCTCTTTTAGGCTGCTTCCTAGTTTGTGAAATGAAGGCATTGGTTGTTTCCATTAGAAATGCAAAGATAGGAAAAGAAGAAAAAGGTTAATGTTGGAGGGGCTTTGGGAAGACACACTAATGTAGTACTGGTGAATTGTAGCTTGGTCCAATAATTTTGGAAAGTAATTTGGAATTATGTTAGAAAAATCACTAAATTTCATATACTTTTTGACCCAGAAGTACTATTACAAAGAACATACCATTAAATAGTAAAAAAAAAAAAGTAAAAGGTTTCATGTATGCAATGAATATGTTTAGTATCAATTTTGTGGTAGCAGAAAAATTGAATCATCAATTCAGCAATAACAAAATAAATTGGGTGTATGGATATAATAGAACATTACTGAAACAAAAGTAATGACAAAATATACAAAGAAATCAAAGATACTTAGGAAAACATGAATAGACTTAAACAGAAAAAAAAAATGAGCTGAACCAAGAGAATGACTTATCCATCAACCTTCACAATGTAAAGGAAAAGAATTATTAAAGACATCAGAACTGTGATCAATTCAATAACCACTTTTGATTTCCACAACCTGGGACAGCTTCAGGTGGGAGAAGCAGAGGGAAAAAAAACGTACAGATGACATTACCTAGGGTATTTTCTAGGAGGAAGGGCAGAAGGAACAAACAGTTGGTGGGAGGAAAAGAGAGGGTTACAATATTGGAATATGAAATATATGACCTTTCCTTTGGGAATTTCTGCTAAGCACTTCTGAGAACCAGGCTGAGGAGCTACTGTGAGTAAGAGAGGAGGATCCCTGCTTGAGGGACCCTGTTCTGCTGTGAAGGCTTGGGAATGTGGGTGTTCACTGCATTAACCATATGTATCACCTCCGTGGCTACTGTAATGACTTTGGCTTTCTGGTTCTGGGTCTCGGTTGTCTGGTATTTGAATAAAGGCTTTGGTTCTGCCCTCTATGTGAAGAGTCTGATACATTTTGTGATTTACAACTATACCAGCAAATTCATAACCACTGTGAGTGTTATTAATATTTCATTATTGTTACAACTTCAGAGGAGTCATGGTCAAAAAATCTTCCTCCTCTACCTAGACATGGGGCATCAGAAGCATGTAATGTGGCATATATTTCTCAGACATGGGGAATTTTTTTTAACTATTAATTTTTTTCCAGGAGAGTTCAATTAGGCATGGTGATCATTAAAAAGTGATATCTAATAGGTACAAAAGTTATCAATGAAACATTTTCTTTTGTGAGACAATTGGACTACAATCTTCTAGCTCTTCATCTGTGATCTTACGATCTAAGAGGACAACCATTTCAAACCACTATCCTCAGTTTTTCTTAGCTGGCACAAAGCAGCTGAGAGCCAGATACATTTATTTTAAATGACAATGTACACCACATCACAAAATAGTAAGTCGAGCAAAGAATCACGAGGTATGACATATATTCACAGGAAATCCAATGAACCAGTTCTTTGTCAAAGGAATTTGTGAGAGCACCAGCAGGCAGGAGGAGCATTCCACTCATTTCCTTATAACTTTGTGCTGTCATTATTCAAACCATCAGTCTGCATGGTACTCTGTAATTAGAATAGAAAAGCTCAGCAGCAAAAAAATTTGTTTCTGACTAAAGGAAAATATGCATGCATATACAAAAGATTCATACTGTGTATATATGCATAAAATGTATGTGTATGTAAAGTACATATGCATACATATATACATACATGGAAATTTAATTCTTTGTCATATCTACAAGTTAGAAAAATCTATCTGTTACCATAATGTCTCTTTGCCTTTCTGGAATGCATCTCCCTTAGGCTAAGAAAATGAGATCAATCATGCATAGATTCCCCCTCTTTTTTTTAAGTTTTTGCAAAATATCTATAGACTTATTTGCTTTTTAAACACTCAAAGCACTTTCACAAGACAAGTAATTTAATTTGTACATTTCCTGATGATACACTAAATTCTAATGTCAATTTTAATGAATCTTAAAATGAAGGGGACAATGTTCATCTTGCATTAAAAAATTAGAAATCATATATGTTTGTCTTCCTTATATTTCCATAGCTACTTTAAAGCCTTATTTTAAAAAAAATATTGTAGTCATTGTGTTGTGTGCCCAAACTATTGAGAGTTGTCTTTTTGCCATGTGCTTGAATTTCAGGGGGGTGGGGAAGGAGAGCGTTTATCAGAACATGATTGTTTGCTTATTTTATAATATAATATATTTCTGATAGCAACTTAATTTTTTCCTTAACAGTATTTTATTTTTTCCAATTACATGTAAAGATGCTTTTCAACATTAATTTTTGTAAAATTGTGAATTCCAAGTTTTTCTCTATTCCATTCCCCCTCCAGATAGCAAGGAATATGATATAGGTTATACATGTACAATCATGTTAAACATATTTCCTCATTAGACATGTTGTAAAAAAAAAAGAATCAGAAAAAAGTGAAAAACCACAAGAAAGAAAAAAACAGAAAACAAAATAAGGGAAAATAATATGCTTTTATCTGCATTCAGACTCCATAGTACTTTCTCTGGATATGGTTATCATCATGAGTTTTCTGGAATTGTTTGGGATCATTGTATTGCTGAGAAGAGAGAAGTCTATCAAAGATAATCATCACACAATGTTGCTATTGCTGTGTACAATGTTACCTTGGTTCTGCTCACTTCACTCAGCATCAGTTCATGTAGATCTTTCCAGGTTTTTCTGAAATCCACCTGCTCATCATCTCTTATAGCACAATAGTATTACATTACATTCATATACTACAACTTCTTCAGTCATTTCCCAATTGATGGACATCTCCTCAGTTTCTAATTCTTTGATACCACAAAAAGAGCTGCTGTAAACATTTTTGTACATGTGGGTCCTTTTCCCTTTTATGATTTATTTGTGATACAGACCTAGTAGCAACTTTATATTTAGCATTAAAAAAGTAAGGAAGATTATAAATAGCTACATGGCCAGATTTCAGGAATTTTTCCTTGGAGTTAAACAAAATTTTAACCAGGGAGCTTGGCTAAAGCATACGAGTTGAAATGTGAATAATTACTTCATCTTTTTTTTTTTACTAGTTCTTGTTTGTTAAATATATTTCCAAATATTTTAAAATATAGCAGATATAATCAACCCCAAATTTATAATGCCACGATA
The DNA here is from genome assembly GCF_028583685.1 of Petaurus breviceps papuanus. Taxonomy (NCBI): domain Eukaryota; kingdom Metazoa; phylum Chordata; class Mammalia; order Diprotodontia; family Petauridae; genus Petaurus; species Petaurus breviceps. The sequence goes on along the minus strand of NW_027185798.1, from coordinate 55,108,987 downwards.
TGACTATTATATACAATGATACTAACAATAATGGTAGCCCCAGTTCCTGTTTAGATAGTGCTAAGTTTAAGGTTTGCAAAGTGTTCTCACAACAACCTGTTGGGGCAAATAGTATTAGTATTATTGCCATTTTATAGGTGAGGACAATGAGGCTCAGAGAGATTTAGGGATGACCATAGTCACACACAGTGTTAACTGACAAAAAGAAACTCAGAATCTTTGATTTAAAAGTTCTCCTAGGTTATCTAGTCCAACTTGTATCTGAAGAGGAATCCTCTGTGTTCCAATCAATAAGCATATTTTCAGCATGTACTGTGTCCTAGGCACTATACCAGGTGTTTGAAACACAATGACAAAAAACGCAACATCTCTGACAAGTGATCATCTGACTTCAACTACAGACCTACAGTAGTGGCAAACCTACTAACTTTAGAAGGAGCTCATTTAACTTTCATAGAACTTTAGTTACTAAGTTCTTCCTTGTATGACTGGGCCTGTGATTTCACTGGCCTAGGGAACTCCAAGGTGAGGAAAATTCTTCTACCAGTTCAGGGTGGCAACTTTGCAACTTGTAGCCTTATAAGTTGCTTAAATCCCTGAGAGTATAAGTTATTTCTCTAAGGTCACACAGCCAGTATGTGTCATGGGTTGGCCTTGAACCCAGGTGTATCTGGCTTTGCTGCTGTGTATTTGCTAGGCATCCAGTTTCTTATATGAGTCTGAAATCTTTTTATCTACAATTTTTACCCACAGATCATAGTCCTGTCCTTTAGGGAAAATGAAGAAAAGTCTAAACCCTCTTTCAAACAGCAGATTTTAAAAAACATGAAGTTTCAAACACAAAGCCATATAATCCAACCCATAACTCCAAAAGAATTCCCACTATGCCCATTAAGGTATGCAAAGATCAAGTGAGCACCATGGCTGACCACAGAACCATAGAATTTCAGAATTGGAAGTGACCCACAGTTGCTAGTGAGTCCAAACCATACTTGAAAAAAAAAAAGAATTCACCTCTACAATATACCCCACTGGTGGTCATTCAGCTTTTTCTAGAAACCTCCAGTGAGGAAGAAATCATAATATCCCAAAGCAGATCATTCTCTTTAGAGATAAAAACAAAACAAGATTTAAAAAATTAATCCTTTATAAATATTTACTTGGTTTTGAGGGACTATGAAACATGGTTTTACATGTTAGTTATTGAAATTAATTTTTTAAAGACCCCCTAACTTGTAGAGTTATAAAAATTTTTTTTTTACTTACAATTTGTTTGAGAGAAGATTATTGGTATTAAAAGATTGTTTTGCTTTATGGAGCAGTCTGGAACTATAGAAAGCATTGTGTGATTTCCCAAGTACCTTCTTGACTGCTCTTTACCTCCAATTCAATTCTGACCCCACCTTATTATCCGTCTACACTGCTTCTCCAAGATCGCTACATGTACCAATGACCTAGCTCAATGGGCTTCCCTTCTGGATGCATGGCATAATCTGAGCAATGGGCATTCTTCTTCCTGTTGTTTTCTCTAGCACGGATCATTAGGCTGATCTTTTTTAATGACCATCGATTTCAATAATGAGGTACTGTGGTATTCTGGATCTCGATGTAATCAGCACAATGTCTTTCACAAATGCATTCCAACAAACATCTGGCAGACTGGAGTATCTATTAGCAATCTCTCTTTCATTTGAAAGAACATCTCCCAAGATGGAAGCAAAAAATTTTAGTAAGCATATCTCCCTATATAATGCCTTGTTTAATCATGATCTAAATTAAAAAGTCATTGGCTTTGGTCATATTGTCATTTTTATAATATTGGCATACCCAAGACATAATCATGGAATATTCCTTCAACTATTTAAGTTATTAGGCAATCTGATAGATATGAGGTAGTACCTCAGAGTTGTTTTAATTTGTATTTCTCTAATCAATAGTGATTTAGAGCATTTTTTCATATGACTATTGATAGCTTCAATTTCATCTGAAAACTGTCTGTTCATATCCTTTGACCATTTATCAACTGGGGAATGACTTGTATTTTTATTAATTTGACTCAATTCTCTATATATTTGAGAAATGAAACCTTTACCAGAAACACTGACTGTAAAAATTGTTTCCTGTTTTTCTGCTTTCCTTCTAATCTTGGTTTTGTTGGATTTCTTTGTGTAAAACCTTTTTAATTTAATGTAATCAAAATTATCCATTTTGCATTTCATAAAGTTCTCTATCTCTTGTTTGGTCACAAATTCTTCTTTTCTCTATAGATCTGACAGGTAAACTATTCCTTGTTGCCCTGATTTCATTATGGAATTTCCTTTATATCTAAATCATATTGCCATTTTTACTTTATCTTGATATAGAGTGTGAGATGTTGGTCTATTCCTAGTTTCTACCATAGTTTTCCTGTTTTCCCAGAAGTTTTTTTTGTTAAATAATGAGTTCCTATCCCAGAAACAGGAGTCTTTGAGTTTATCAAACAGTAGATTACTATAATCATTGAATACTGTATACTGTGTATCTAAACTATCCACTGATCCACCACTCTATTTCTTAGCCAGTAACAAACAGTTTTGATGATTACTGCTTTATAATATAGTTTTAGAACCTGCCTCGTGTCAAGATGAAGAAAAGACTTCCATTTGGGTATTAAATGCTGTGCTTAAGCTTATTGTAACTCTGGGTTTTAACACAATCAATTTGAAAACCAAGCCAATACAGGGGGATCTTTATATTCCATTACTATTACACTAAGCCACCTTTTTTTTTGCATTTTTTTGTTGTTTAATTCCCTTGATATTTTTGACCTTTTGTTCTTCCAGATGAATTCTGTTATTATTTTTTTCTAGCTCTATAAATTTTGGTAGTTTGGCACTGAATAAGTAAATTATCTTAGGTAAAATTGTCATTTTTTATTATATTAGCAAACCTATCCATGAACAATTGATATTTTACCAGTTATTTAGATCTAAGCTTTTTTATGTGAAAAGTGTTTTGTAATTGTGTTCATATACTTCCTGGGTTTGTCTTGACAAATAGTCTCTGAAATATTTTATATTGTCTATAGTTATTTTAAATTATATAATTTTTCTTTCTATCTTTTGTTGCTGGGCTTTGTAGGTAATATATAGAAATGCTGATGATTTATGTAGGTTGATTTTACATCTTGCAAGTTTGCTAAAGTTGCTAATTATTTTTAAGTAGCTTTTTAGTTGATTCTCTAAGTATACCATCATATCATCTGCAAAGAATGATAGTTTTGTTTCCTCCTTGCTTAGTCTAATTCCTTCAATTTCTTTTTCTTCTCTTATTGCTAAATTTTAGATTTATATTATATATATAAATATATATATATAAACATATATATTTATATAAGATAATAAATCTTATTACTAACATTACTAGTACAATATTTCATAATAATAGTGATAATAGGCATCTTCATTTCACCTCTGATCTTACTGGGAAGCCTTCCAGCTTATCTGCATTACAGATGATGTTTGTTGATGAGAGTTATTATATTTTCAAAAACAAATTGATCATTACTGCTACATGACAGCCAGACCTGTAATACCATTGTTTCCAAGGACTAAAAATGAGCTTCACATAGAGAATAATAGAAGGTATGACCAGGCTGAAACATATATACTAACCACCAAGGAACTCCAGAAGAATGAGAGAAAGGGATTTCATCAAATAATTGTATGACAAAATGAAGAGAAGGGATGTACATGACAGCTGGATAGTCAAGGTGCTCCACTAGTACTCTATGATGTCAGAAGAAAGTGACCAAGTCCTCCAGGAAGCTGGATAGAAGCCTTCTAATAGACTTCTGGGAGAACAAGAATAAATAGATAAAAGTTACAGAGGATAGGCATGTATGGAAGGATTTCAATCTGCATTATGGGAGATTCCAAACCATTCTAAATCAGTAGAAAACATCTAGCTTGAATTTATATATCTCTTTTGTTTTTCTTTTTTGCTTTTTGGAGGGCAATTGGGGTTAAGTGATTTGGCCAAGGTCACACAGATAGTTTTGTGTTAAGCGTCTGAGGCCAGATTTGAACTCAGGTCCTCCTGACTCCAGGGCCAGTGCTGTATTCACTGCACCACCTAACCGCCCCAAATTTATATGTCACTTGAAAAGTTATTAAAGTGCTATATATGTTATCTCATATAATCCTTGCAATGACCCTGTGAGGTAGGAGCTATATACTATTATCCCCATTTTACAGGAGGGGAAACTGAGGTTGAGAGAGGTTAAGTGATTTGTCAATGGTGACCGAACTAGGAATTATCTGGGGAAATATTTTCACTCAGTTCTTTCTAACTCCAAGATTAATATTCTTCCTCACTGTACTACCTAGATGCCTATCAATGAGATCCTAGATACATTTGAATATTCAATACATATTGAATATCATAGATACATTTGAATATAGAAACAGATTAGCATTTGGGAATGAATAAAAGGTATGTAAATAAAACTTCACAGAATGGATCACAAACAGCATTAAATGAGCATAGTAAAGACTTAAAAGAGTGACAAGAACACTGTATTAGAATATTTGAAGAGTTATCATATGGAGGAGGAATGTAAGGTACTCTTCTTGGTACCCAGAGGGAATTACGAGATTGAATGTTTCAAGAACCCCAGGCACAAAAATAGAGTAGAGTGAAAAGTTTCCTTGCCAATCAGCATTGAGATCAGGCTATGAGTGGCCGCTGCACTTCCACTCACATGAGTAAAATAGGAAAAATAGGAATGAATGAATAAGCAAATAAATAAGCAAATGAATGAATAAAATTACTTCTTTCCCTTCTTTTAAGAGATGATAGAATATGTGTTTAGAATAGTCATATGCTACCAGGGTTTGTTTTGTTGAGTTGCATTTTTTCACTTTTATGTATTTGTTATAAGCGATGGCTTGATAGGAATTTGGGGGGAGAAATAAACCGTGATATATTCAGAAATGAAGATGATAGAAAAACAAAAGCTAACAATGAAAAGTTATTTTTAAATAAGAAAAAAATTGCATTTTCTCAAGTCACCTCTTCCTTTCCCCCAGAAGAGATAGTATTTTGGGAGGTTTTTTTTTTGTCTTTTTTTGCTGAGTGTAGCTTCAGAACAAAATGCAAAGAGAATAAAATGTGCTATATAGTTGAATCATCTCCAAATACCTGCAAGGAAAATATCAAAATAGAAATTCAAATGCAGACATATTATGAAGCTGTACCATATGTTTACTAGCCAATGCAAAGCATAGAAGGTTCTACTGATATACATCCAGCAGTAAAATACTAACTTCTGTCTGGAAATTCCATTTTATTATGTAATATATTTGGGAGAAAAAAAATTTGTAAATATGGAGCCAAGACACAAGTGCTACAATAAATGGAATTTTCATTACTGTGAAATCACTTCTGTAGCATTTGACTGCTTTAAATAAATCATGGAGAAAATGTTTTCATAGCTCTACAAGTTAGTAGTGCTTTCAGAAAAAAAATCCAAGTTTCTTTTTGATTATTAAAGTTTAAAACTATGTACTACCATCACTTAAAATCAAGGGCATAACTACAAGATCCATTATTGGGGCAAATGCTGAGTTATGGTATTTTCAGTTCATGTATTTTTTTTCCTCTCTTTTAGCATTGCAGCAATATATAATGATATTTTAAAATTCAAGTATTAGGAAATGTTGGTGATAATATAGCTTATCTGAAGCACAAATTCCCACTGAAGCTATGTATACACAGGAACATGATACTCCTGAGAGGAGCTTTGCATAATTTAGGAGAGAGTATTGAGGTTAGAATCAAGCATTTATTAAGAACCTACTATATGCTAGGCATTGTGCTAAGCATTGGGGGTATAAAAAAAGAGGCAAAAGGAATCAGGAAGATTCAACTCCTGACCCTGACACCCAATAGATGTGAACCCGGATTACTTATTTAACCTCTCTCAGTCTCAGTTTCCTTATCTGTAAAAGTTACAATAATAAAAATTGTATGACTAACTTATGATGCCACAAGAGACAAATGAGATAATCAATATAAAGTGTTCTGTAAATTTTAAAGTATGGTCAAACTTCATTATTATTATTATTGCCACCATTTGTGCAAGGATGAGAACAGTATGGGAAAGGAGTCTGAAAGATCAAATTATATGCACAGTATTTGTTTTGTTTCCTTATTTTGATTCCAAAAGTTTCTTTGGACCAGCATAGTTTTTCTGTCAAGTCTGTGGAAGGGGCTGTCATTGAGTTTTCCACTTTGATTCTACTTAAAGATAGACATGGGTTTGAAATTTCTGTCACACAAAATTTCCTCCACTAATGGGAGTGAACAGGTAGACATGAGAAAGACAAGTTGGCAATCAAGGAAAATTCAGAGGAGGGTTCCTACCCATTCATTCCCTGTGTGTGTGTGTGTGTGGGGGGGTATTCCAATAGCCATCTCTAATTCCACCTTTTCATTTCTCATCAGGTCTTTGTTTAGTTATATGGGCAGAAACCCACCACTAGTGGTTTCTAGGCCTACATCCAGGGACATCCATGGAAAAAAAGTTCTCCTTGATGGAAGTCTGAACTTCATTCCCCTTAGTTTGTTTGAATTTAGCTATTTTTTATTATCTATATAAACAAGATTTCAGAGGGCTATAGAATGTGTGCAGCAGTACATTATACTGCAAAAGCATAAAAAAAAGAAGTCTTTGGGACACTAACCTGAAAGCAATGTGGTACAATGAAATGAGTGTCAACCTTCAAATCCATAAAACCTAAGTTCAAATCTCACCTCTGCTGTTCATTACGTATCTGACCTTGGGCAGATCAGCCAAATTCACAGTCTCAGTTTTCTCATCTGGGAATTAAGGGAGTAGGACTTAATGACCTCCAAGATCCCTTCCAGCTTGAGATATATGATACTATTGCTTGCCTGTAGGCTCTGTACTTAATTTTTTTTGTTCCTTCAACTTTGCTAGTTTTTCCACATACCTGAGAAATACAAATTACTTCATCCTTCTCCAAGGATTTTGATTTTAAAACTTTAATGTTTTATTAGAAACTTAACATTAGCATCAATGAAAACAATTACAAGTGTCTAGCAACTAATTCAAACATTTAAATTAATTTCAATATATTGTAACTCTTTAAAAAAATTTCTATCCTTTAAAGTCTACATCAGAATTCTTTGGTCATTCATTCTTTTTAAAATTTAATATTTTTTCTTTTCTCCCAATTACATATAAAATCTATTTTTAATTTATTTAAATTCATTTAAAATTTTTGAATTCCAAAATTCTCTTTCTCTCTCCCTCTCTTCCCCCTTCATTGAGAAGGCAAGCAATCTGATATATGTGTGATCATGCAAAATATATTTCCATGGTCCATTTCATGTTGTGAAAGAAAACATATAAAAAAAAACCCACGGGGCGGCCAGGTAGCACAGTGAGTAACAGCACAGGCCCCACTGTCGGGATGACCTGGGGATCAAATCCGGGCTCAGACACTTAGCATCCACCCAGAAACACCTGGCCATGTAACCTTGAACAAGTTACTTAACCCCAATTGCTTTAAAAAAACAACCCATGAAAAAATAAAGAAAGTAAAGAAAAGTTATGCGTCAATCTACATCCAGATTCCATGTTTCTCTGGAGATGGATAACATTTTTCATCATAAGTCCTTCATAATTGCCTTGGATCATTGAATTGCTGAGAATAGCTAAGTGATTCACAGTTGATCATCATATATTATTGTTGTTACATACACAGTGTTCTCCTGGTTCTGCTCATTTCACTTTGTATCTTTCATGTAAGTCTTTCCAGGGTTTTCTGAGAGCATCTTGCTTGTTATTTCTTACAGTACAATATTATTCCATCCCAAGCATATACAACAACTTGTTCAGCCATTCCACAATTGATAGGCATTCCCTCAATTTCCAATTCTTTGTTTGGCCATTCATTCTCATTCACTTTTACTCATATGATTCTAGTCAGTGTGCAATAATTTACTTAACAAGTATCTCAAAATTATTGATTGTTTACCCTTTTTAATTTGTTTCTCCCTCATGTGATGTTCTCAAGATACTTCACAGTTTTAAACCTGCCAGTATCATCTTATGATTAAATGATGAAATCCTATGATTCTTTAAACTTTCATTCCTTTCCTAGTACCTTATCTCTCGTAATAGGTTCCTTTCTCTTTTCATGCCCTTTCTTCTTTTCCCTTTCCCCTGTTCTCTATCTTCTCTTTTTTGTCTTCAAAAATACTACTTACATCTCATCCTCTTGCTCTGTCTTCTCTCTAATTTCAAGTGTTAATTCTCTCAAGGTTAGTCGGGGGAAATCTCTATCTAGTCTCAGCACTCTACTCCCTGAGCCATTCCATTCCTCAAATTGTCTCTATCTTCTATTTTCTTCTGATGTTTTTTTTTTCTAAAAATTTATACTTTTCTTATACTCTTCTCTGACTTCTTTCTTCCTCCTTATCTACACTATCAAAATATAAGAGTTGGAAGAAACCTTAGAGATCACTTAACACTCAGTCACTCATCTTCCTCCTCTTCATCCTTCTCTTGCTCCTCCTCCTCTTTTTTTTTCCTTTCTTCTCCTTCTCCAGCCTATGATTATGTACCAGAGTGGGAATTTAGAGGAAATTTACTGTTATTGGTGTTTTTATCCCTTTCTGTACCTGCCTTCTTCCCCTTTTAAATTTAACTCATCCAAATTCTTCTCCAAAAGCTATCTAGTTCTATTCTGACAGTGCTACCTGGCTCATATATAAAATGGATTATTGTTGTTGTTATCCTGTCACCCCCATCTCCCAAAAATCATTCTCACAAACTCATACAGACATTTTCACATCTCATTTTCTCTCTTTTATCCTGCTCTTTGAACTCACTAAAGATGAATTTGAACTACATTCTAGTGCCAAGGTAGAGCGGGTTCCTCTGACCACTACATTGTTACAGACCTAAATCACACCATAATTTTTCTTCTTTTTCAGAAGGCAAATTAAATACATCTAACTAGCACCCATATGACATCACAGGATTTTCTGTCCAAAACATGAATATCTTTGGATGAAGGGAGCTAACCAGAAGTGAAAATAGCTATAGGAAAATTATATGTTAAAGTTTCTAAGGTTTGTATTCAGCAGATTTGGAGCCAACATCTGCCTGTTAGATACCTTCCCAAAATCTCTATGGGACTAAATGTATAGGTTCATAAAAAACAACAACAAAAAAATCACCTTTTAAAATATACAAAAGCAAATTCATTCCTTAAAAAAAAGACCAAATTGGGGTGGCTAGGTGACCCAATGAATAGAGCAGCAGCCCCGGAGTCAGGAGGAATTGGGTTCAGATCAGGCCTCAGACACTTAACACACACACACACACACACACACACACACACACACACACACACACCCCTACCTAGCTGTGTGACGTTGGGCAAGTCACTTAACCTCAATCGCCCTCCACCCCCCCCCAAAAAAAAGACCAAATGCCATTCCTCCTAGCAATGTAACAAACAATTCCATTTTGCATCTGATTTATCAGGTTACAATATCATTGCCTATGAGAATTGAGTAAGATGAAAAGGAGGATCTAGATCTAGAGAGAATTTTGGCCTCCTTGGTCAACAGCTTGATCTTCCCTTCTATCAAGTTTACTACTAAGGGGCCATTATGGAGATCATTCCACTTTTTTTTTTCAGAATACCAGTTGGGCTGCCCAATTTGGACTGGACTGATTGGACTGTTGGTATCATAAGATATTTCTTGCAAGAATTGCAGTATTGTCAGAAATTATAACAGAATTATAACAGACTAGAGTATTATTAAAGATGATCAAACAGTCAAACATTGCCTAACAAGCCATAGCCACTATAATATTGTGCTGTGAAAGGAGCCTTACTTTACCTTTACAATAATTTTATAAGGCACAATCTTTGTAAATATAGGTATTCAATTAATTTTTGGTCTTATTCTTAAGAGAACATGAAAAATAATAAAAGTATATTCTGAGATAAATGTTGGAAATGAGAATACCTCTTCCTGTGAATGAAGATTTTCTGCTAAGATTTCTTTCTTTCTTTTTGCTTTTTGGAGGGAAATTGGGGTTAAGCGACTTGACCAAGGTCATACTGCTAGTTCTTTGTGTTCAGTGTCTGAGGCCAGATTTGAACTCAGGTCCTTCTGACTCCAGGGCCAATGCTCTATTAAATATACCACCTAGCCATCCTCTGCTAAGATTTCTTGAAGCACAAAAATCACAAGATAAAATAAAATTCTCAAAAGCAATTTACTGAAAACATAATGTGAAGATAAAAGAAATTCTTAACACACTTAAACATGGAAGCCCTTCTTGGGATGGGTAAAACAATGCTGGTTATGGCTTATATTACACAAATGGCCTTTTGAAAACTTGATGACTATTTCCTGCCACTGAGCAAAATTTTCCTTAGAAGTTTGTTAGACACTCTGAGAGAAGTCTTTCTCTGTGGGTTCTTAAGAAACATAGGATTATAGATTAAGAACTGGAAAGGACATTTTTAACCCCTTGTATTTTATAGATGAAAAAACTGAGGCTTGGTGGAGGGAGGTGAAGTGATTTGTGTAGAGGGCCAGTACTGAGCCAGTCCGGTCATGGATAGAGTCTGGGTCAAGATTTCTCTAGAACCCACTCCTCCTGAGGGCTCAATGGTCGCTCAGGGTGATTGGCTCACTATCTTTCTTTATTTAGCAAGGGAATAGTGTGTGATTACTGAGAAGTGATCACATGTGCACACAATGTAATAAAGTACCAGGAGGTAGAATACCAGATGTAATCACTATTGCTATTAGTAAATAAACCCTTACTCTTAGATAAATAAATGGACAGCCTAGACAGCTTCCTGCCTGGCTAGTGTCTCATCATTCCTACACTTTCACATTTGGTCCACACCCCTTAGGTGCAGATATCAAGTGGCGCACCAAACAGGGACCTGAAAAGAAGGTACAAGGAGAGTGGCCTCCTGTGCTCTGGAGAAATGCAACAAAAAAAGGTAAGGAGGTGAAAGTTGAATATTCTTCTAAGTATTAGACTTAGGAATAACAGATGACCAGGCTAACATGAGTATGTGTTAGGGATTAAGCAGAAAATAAGAATTCAAGCCAACAGAAGACAGCGTTCTAATTTACTTTTGATTCGTTGGGCAACCTTGTTTTTGGTTTTTAATCGAGCTGGGGCAAACACAATAGGAAAGTAAAGACCATGAATATTATCTGGGGCTCTTAAAGAGTATAGTCAGAGAAAGGGGTCTCTTAATGTTTACTCATCAGCTTCAAGAATTTTTAGACTGTGTAGAAACCTGCTACTCATGGTTCTCAAAAGAAGGGACCATTGATTTAGAAAAATGGGAAAGTATAGGCAGACAGATGAGTGAGTATTATTGGGACACTGGCCCCAGAGCATTCCCTATTTCAGCATTCTCCATATGGAATGTGCTCAAAATATGTCTCCAACCCCCCAGAAAAGGTACCAATAGCCATAAAAGTTTTAAAAATAGACACGGCATCAGGGACAGAGGAAGAGGAGGAAATGGCACATTGTATAATGCCTGAAAATCATGTACGGATCCAACAGTCAGGTTTTTTCAGAAAAGGATCAGAAGTCAAAAGAAGAGCCTGTAGATTTAGTCCAGGCAGCCATATGGAAGGCTAAGGAAAGAGGGGAAGATGTCCCACTTGCCGTGAAACTAGCATTGCCTGTGTTTCAAGTGAATGACCCTAATAACCCAGGGTGGTCATCAACCCAAGAGGGGTGCGATCCCTGGAAATATGGCAGACAGATGTTACTCACTATCCATCTTTTGGGTGTTTACAAAACCTTCATATTATGGTAGACATGTGCTCCTCTTACACCATGGCAACATGTCAAGCAGGTGAGGCTGTCGTGAATGTGATAAATCACCTTTTCCATTGCTTTTATTTTTTTTTTAAGCATTTGGGGTTAAGTAACTTGCCCAAGGTTACATGGCCAGTTATTTTGTATGGGTGTTAAGTATCTGAGGCTCTAACCAATCCCAGTCTTGGGCCGGCGCTCTTACTCACTGTGCCACCTAGCCACCCATTCCATTGCGTTTCGATACTTGGAATACCAAAGAAATTAAAAAGATGGACCTGCATACACTAGCCATACATTTAAAAAATTCTGTTTACCTTATCATATCAATCATATTACAGGCATCCCATACAATCCAATTGGACAGGCCATTGTTGAGAGGAAAAATTAAGATGTTAAGATGATTCTTCAAAAACAAAAAGGGGGGAAAAAGGAGGATAAAAAGACAACCTGATAAGGCATTATATACAATCAATTTTTTAACACCTGATGTACAGGAATGTGCACCTGCCAAAAAACATTTTGAGCCAAAAAGGGCAGGTAACAAAAAAGACATCCCAGTAATGTGGAAGGACCCAAAGCCAGGAAGGTGGTATGGGCCAGATAAATTATTAACATGGGGTCAAGGGTATGCTTCTATCTTTCCAGATGGCACAGAAGATCCAATTTGGATCCCAGAAAGGAACATTAGACTATGTGAATACCTTGACCCAGGAAATGTCCTGACTTACCCTAGGAAAGGACCTGAAGAAGAAAGAACACCGGATCAGAAGACATTGGCCTCATACAAGGAGGATGCAGGCTAATTAGACATTATTGTTCCTGTTTGTCATGCTGACCATCTAGAGAGCCCAGGGACAAGAGATTCAAACACATTGGACTTATATCCAGTTGCAATGTAATTATGGATATAGTCATGTTTGTGTGATGCCATATATTTGATTAATCTCACATGGGATATAAATCAGTTGTCTTGGATAATGAACCACATTTCTACAAACCATATATCAGGAATTGATCCTGATAATATTGCAACCATTGAATAACCTTACTTCCCTGATCCTCCACTTTATCCCATTAGTGTGTGTGCTAGGAGATCTGTGCCTTGTTGCACCTTATATTATTCACTGTGTTGGTAGGTCACTCTTGGCTCTGGGGACAGAGATTCATGGACTCAAGCTACTTGCAAAGAAAGGGGGAGATGTAGAAGGTCAGTACTGAGCCAGTCCAGTCATGGGTAGAGTCTGGGTCAGGATTTCCCTAGGACCCACTCCTCTTGAGGGCTTATTGCTGCTCAGAGGGATCTTTCCTTGTTTAGCAAGGGAGCAGGATGTGATTTCCTAGAAGTGATCACATGTACACACAATGGAATAAAGTACTAGGAGGTTGAATGCTAGATGTAATCACTTTTGCTGTTAGTATATAAACCCTTACCCTCAGATAAATAAATGGACTGCCTAGACAGCTTCCTGCCTGGCTAGTGTCTCATCATTCCCACACCCTCACATTCAGCCTGAGCCCCTTTGGTGCAGGCATCAGACTTGCCCAAGTCATACTTACCTCAGGGGTGGCATTTGAACTCAGGTCTTCCTGAATCTAAGCCTGAATCTTCCCGAGGCTAAACTTAGGGCTGCAATTCAACACACTCTGCACCAGTACAGCGCATCCTTCTGGAAATTGTCTTTTTCAATCCAGCTATTAACAATGATTTCAAAATTATATCAATAATAAACTGTTTAAGAGATTTGGAAAAGTATGGTAATATTAAGCAGCAGTAGACCCAGACAGCACGAACTACAGTGGAAAAAAAAAACCCTCCTCAAGGTTAAAGTTCCCTTCCACACCCTTCAGGGTGGAAACTGATCTCTTCTGACTCCCCTGATGCTTTCATATGGAATATGCAAATAACTGGACCTCCTCATAATCCCATTAGTATGTTAACTAAGTGGGAGGGTAAATTTTTTAAAATAACACTTTGTTTTTCCCCCACTTACATGTTGAAACAATTTTTAACATTTTTTTTAAGGTTTCAGTTCCAAATTCTATTCTGCCTTTCTCCCCTTCCTGATATGGTAAGCAATCTTGATATAGGTTACATATATGCAATCATGTAAAACATTTCCATCTTAGTTTGTATAAGAAGATGAACAAAAAGGAATGGAAGGAAGGAAAGAAGGAAGGAAGGAAGGAAGGAAGGAAGGAAGGAAGGAAGGAAGGAA